>NC_072735.1:166455725-166685935 GCF_026930045.1 Uloborus diversus | reverse complement strand
GATATTTCTTCAGTTGTATATGATATCTTAGATGATAGCTCTTTATTGCTAACTGCTCTACCTGTAGTGTTTGATACAACTACTTGCAATACCAAACGTATAAATTGCGCATGCAATTTTTTGAGCAAAAACTGAATGGTGATATATTACATTTGGATTGCCAACATCTTGTACTTGAAATCGTACTACAGAGTGTGTCATTAAAGAAGTTCTTGCCTTTCTTAGTTCTAGATCAGATATTCAATTATTTAAGCGCTTCAAAATTTTGTGGAAAGATCTCCATCATTCAGAACTTATAACATTCCAATCAAGTACACATACCACCTAAATTCTAAAAGACGAAATTGATGACATATTATTGTTCGTAAAAAGTGGAATTGAGAAAGATTACAGAGAATTCTCATAACTTGTAATAATATTTCCTGGTGAATTTCCTCCTACAGGGATATGTTTTCGGCTACCTGGAGCTTATCCCTGAGCCACATGGGTGGCGAAAGGAATTTTTGTTTGAAAATTTTCATATTTAAGAAACAATTTAAATTGACCTTACATGAAAAGAAAGCCCTTTAATGCTGTTTTACAAAGCTGTTTTGCAATTAAATGTTGTATGACGATGTGGTTTTTTGCAGCAACCCAATCGAGGCTCCTTTGAATAATATAATACGTCTGAAAAACTAACAGCGTACAATATGACGACAAACATGCAGCAGATGCAGTGATTGGAAAATTCATAAATCACTTCTGGTATTTAGGGGATAAACTAGTAGCTTTTTCCTTATTGGATGAAGGAATTAACTTTGAAGATGGGAAAAGAATAGTCCAAAAAATGCTTGTCATAAGGAAGACGTGTCTGATGACTGTTTAACAAATTTCAGATAACAGTAGATGATTTGGAATACTTTCTTAGTAAAGATCTTCCTCTTTGTAGAATCAATTACGAGTCAATAAAACTGTTTGGGAATAAGTTACAAATACTAAACATTTTTTTCCTATTTGATCCTGATTCACTGCAAAATGAAGGAAGCTATTTAAAGGGAAGAGAAATCGTTAAAATACTGAATATTGTGAATGATACAACTGAAAGAGGAGTACAATTAATCGAAGAATTTCACAACTAATTTACCAAATATGAGTCACAAAATCAATTTAGTATTTTACAGACCGTCTAAGACTATTGGGAAAAAAAAAATACGCACTATCGAGATACATTGAGAAAAGCGTACGAATAAGGAAAGTTTCTAAAGCATTATTTCATTCTTTGTCAACGTAAAATCTTTATATGATATAAAGTAATTAAAAAGATTAATTTTAGTGCTACCTCACTGTAAAAATATTTTGCAAACCTAGGAGAAACGATGTACTGGGTCTGAAGTAAAAACTCGAAGATTTGTGGGAAAATTATCAAAAGTGTTAAAGTTCAACGGCCTAGGGGAATGTGTTATTATTGACCGATCGAGTTCAAATTTTGCACACGTTACTTTTTATTATAGTGTCACAAAACTAGGGGGCGTCGCTTGTTGAATTCCAAAAAAAAAAAAAAAAAAAATTCCCCATATAAATAAGGACCACCCTAATATACATATATATATATATATCATGTATAATATATATATATATTTCATGGGCCGTTCGGCACTGACGTTGCCCCGCCAGTGATGCGGGGTCTGCGGGTACGCAGATCCCTGACGCAATATCCGTTTTTTTTTTTTTTTTCATAGAAATGGTTTTACCGTTAAAAAGGAGCCACGTTTTATCAATGGTGAAATATTGTAAAAAATATTTAGAACGTAACGCTGCAGAAAAAAAGAAAAGAAATCAATAAATTTTATATGTCTCCCATTGATCATTTATTTGTTTCGGTAAGAGACCCACCCCCTTGTAGTTCTTAGCCATTTTGAAGAAAAAAAAATTAACACAAGGTGTGATTCCAAATAAATATCCAGTTATTTTCTCCAGAAATGAGTATATAAAGGGCCATTATTACTCTTAATTTTTTAAAAATTAATTTCTGAAGAAATTTGCCTTTAATCGAATTATCTGCGGCGAAATAATCTACTACGTATAAGAAAACTCAGATTTTGAGATAATGATTCGTAGATTATAGCTAGAAAATACAGTAATATTCTTGAAAAAATGTTTTGAAGAGCAATTAAGGTAGGGAGAAGAAAACAGATGCAAGGTAATGTTTAGGTAACATTATAAAGAGAGCATTCCTCAAAAATACTAATTTTATTGTGGAAAAAAAAAATGAGAGTGTCATTTAATTTTTTTAAAAATACTTTAAGAGGAATAAAAGTTGTACAAAACAAAGCTTACGACTTTCGTAATAGGGGGGGGGAGATTCCCTTAAAAAAAATAAATGAAAATAAAAATTATACTAATAACCTACTATAGTTCACTCGTGGAGAATTGATAGAGGAAGTAAACAAAAAGGGTTGTTGTTTGGCGCCAACATATGCCACTGTAATGAATTGCTCATTGAATTGGCGGTTCTTATCAGGAATATTTTGCTTATCTGTTTGGCGCTGTTTTCACCGTTATATCACCAATTATACATTTTTCACACCAGAGTCCCCCGTACTTACCACTATTTGTGGCTTAATCAGTTGGATGGAACCCTGAAGACAGCTCTTGATTTTTTGATCCAGACCAGAAACCGAGCATTCCCTGGTCCAGCACCCTCCAGAGGTACGTTCACTTGGACTACGAGCATATTTAGCGTCCCAGAGTCACCATTAATGAAGACGGTGGATCTTCAATGAGTGGGGATCGAGCCCGGGATCCTCCGGTCTCAAGTCCGACGCCTTACCAATCAGGCCACCACGGCCCTCACCAATCATGCAACGGTATCGCGAAGGGTCACATTGCTTTGCTTACCTCCACTATCAGTTCTCTCTGAATTCACTATAACTTTGAGATGGTAGGCTTGATATTTTGAGTTTCATATTTCACGTAATCAGTGATGTCTTTCATACTTGAACGGAGTGTGTGAAATATAAATCGCTCCATACATTGTCTGCTAGTTGTAAGCAATATATACAATGCCTGTTAGTCATTCTATAGAATGCAAGATTTACGCGGTAGATGTCATTACTGTGTGTCAAGGAGACATGCAATTGCAACAGGCAATAGTTCATAACAAAACCAAACGGTAACAATCATTTACATTTTACGAGATAAATTTGGATTCTTTCAAAGTTCGTTGGTTCAAAAAATATGTGTCTCGCTGTTCCTACTCAATGAGGGAACAGTGAGACAAAATTGAATTTTGTTTTTGTTTTTATTTATTATTTTTTTTCTGTTAGTGTGAATTAGTAGTTTATTTTAGATCTAGGTTTAAAAAAACTATTGTATCATTTCAAAAAAAAATTATTTCTGTGTTTTTTAAAAATAAAAAATGTAAATGAATTTAAGTGTCTCACTGTACCCACTCTTCCTTTAGGGAGCAAATAAAATTATTGGCTTAAGAAAACCTGAAGCAAAGATCCCCAGTCATATGGTTCAACTACGATGCATGGGAGGCACATTTTACGTGAACCTGGTGAAATAAATACAACTTCTTCCAATACTCCACTTTAAAATGTATCATGTGACTTAGGATCCTTGCTTCAAGAATTGAAGGCTTCACTCTCTCTACCTTCTACCCCTCCTCAATGGTCCTACCCAACCAAACAGACAGTGGCGGATTTTTAGGTTTGGAGATCCGTCGCAATGAATTTTTAGTGGTCCCTTAGAGAAGAACAGGACAAACACGAATTTAGAATTTTTTTTCAATGAGGGGGCGGTTGAATTTGTAACTTACTACTACGAATCTGATGTGCACATTGAGGGGGGGATCAAATATTTTTTTTTATCAAAAATGATTTAAATTTAGAGATTTTTTTCAAGGAGGTTTTTGAACCTATTTCTTTCCTTTTCCGTGGAAAGAAGTACTGAAAAATTGCTTTTATAACTTCAATTTCATACTAATTTCGCGGGAATCGAAGGACGTCTAAAATTGGGCTCTTTCGGATCTCAGGTTGGAAACATTACCGGAGGAAATCCACTGATTTCATTCCTCTCCCTCACACTACCTGAGCGTCAATCGCGTCAATAAGACTTCAACTTTGCAAAATGTTCAGAAGGGAAGGCCTGCAACTTCTCTTTCTAACATCACCAGAGATCGTCTGGAAATTTCCTTGCTGGAACTTCAATTCCGAAAAGTTTCTGGGAGGGAGATTCGAGCCTCATTTCTCACCTTAACGCCATCAAGGATGGCCTACAATTGCGTTTTAGGACTTTAATTAGGAAAAATTGCATGCGCAGGGCCCTCAAGGGAGGGGCGATCGCTCCCATCCATCCCTTGTATCCGTCCTTGGAACAAGGTTATGTAAAAGATTTTTCATGAGCCTTTTCCGATTTCCCTTCAAGGCCTCTCACAATTGCGACAAGGTAAATCCGCCACTGCAAACAGACACCAGGACAGAGTAAGTGCAATGCAAATTTTCCAAAATGTAAATTATACCTGGGAACCAATGTCTGGAGCTTGTTCCTCGCCAAGGACAACTTCCGAAGACTGATCAGATGACGGAAAGGGGCAGAGGGCGAAGCGAAAATCAAATTGTCGCTCAGGTACAGCTCCTGGAGGTTCTTGAGGCCCACGAAATCCGACTCGCTCAAGAAAGTGATGGCGTTGTGGCTGAGATCAAGCACCCTCATCCGCCTGCCGGGCCAGAACGTCCTGTCCCCAATGGCGGGGACGTTGGAACGCGTGATCCTCACCACCTCGAGGTTCGTCTGCTTGAGGAAGATCCTGCCGATGGTGATGTTGTTGGGGGGTCCTCCAGGGGGCGCTGTGACCACCAATTCGTGGGTGTTGGTGTCCATTTCGGACACGGGGATGAGCGAGAGGGCGCCGCCCGAGCAGTGGACGGTCTTCTTGCCGAGCTTCAGGGCGCAGGTGCAGGCTTTGGGGCAGCGGGACTCAGCCAAAGGGTAGTAGAGCCACAGGAGAAGGCCGAACAGCAGGTACTGCTTCGTATCCATCCCTGAAAGATGCGAATTATATTTCTTTTTCAGAGAGTGAATATTATTGGTTCCGTTACAATGAATCACGTGACTATTATCATGCTAAAGCTTGACCACGAAGAGATGGAGGGTGAACTGGAAGCGAAAACGGCTACTTCATTTAGTTTAGCAACAGGTAGAATCAGCAAGAACGCGCAAGCAGTCAAGTCTCGCGTTTTCCCTGATCCTACCTATTGTGACGGTTTCATCTCTCACTTAAAGACAACAAGAGAATGCATAGAATCTAAGAGACGTTTAATTCATTTAATATTTACAGCTATTTTACACATTATTTTATGTTACTAAGATATTTAGAACTTCGAGAGCCCATCGTCTGTGGCACTCAGCTTTTCGCTCAGTAATGTCTCTCCTCTTTAACCTACTTAATTTTCCTTATATACGGGACCCCTTCGGTGGGGGAGCCTGTTATTGTTTACGAAAAACTTGCGGTGGGATTTTCCCTGCTATCTGGGATTTGGAATCTTGATGACAGTGGCCTGAAGAAAGTTCGCTATAGTGTCACAAACACATCATCTTACACCAAACGGAAAACGTTTATGAGCACAACAAATGTCCAGCTTCGGGTAGATTTCAGCTATTCCGAAAACAACATTTGCGGGCTTTTTCGCAGATAAGGGATGGCTGTGGCACGTATTCACGTAATTTTAGACTTATAAAGCTTCCATTCTGATGATAGATATAACACAAGCGTAATGTGCTTTTCTCACGATGAGTGTGGTCTGGGAAAGAATTTCCAGATCGACCCCACACATTGAATGGAAATAGCAAACAACTGGAGGAATTGCATCGGTATACTATTACAAAATGAAGTTGCCCGTTTCCCCTTCGAGTTCACGCGCCATCTTCCCGTGGTTAAGCTTTACCTAACTGGCTATCTGTTAGTAGCAAAAAGAGTAGGTTTGAGAAACATAGAGCCTATAGTTGGGGAAAATCTAACCTGGCAGCGTAGTAATGCTGTGATTAGGATTTGCGTAGCCTTCGCAATGCTGCCAGGCTAGGTTTTCCCCAACTATAGTATCGCTCTCATTTACGATTCAATTGGTTCCAAATTTTGCACAATCATCACATGATTCATAAAAAAAGAAAATAAATAATTCCATGTGAAAGTTAAGTTAAAGTTATGTTTGTCAGCAGTTTAATTAAAGGTGATTTGGTCGTAAATTAGGAACACCGATCCCCAATAAAGGCAACTCTAGTAAAAAGCTAAAAAGTACTTATCAAACTAATAAAATTAAAAAAGCTTTATTTTCAATAGAAAAATATATAGGCATTCTAGAACAATTAACAACCTGTTTTAACTTGTAAACTAGAGTTAACCTTAAAGGAACAAAATTTACTATAAAATAAGGTCAGGCAATTTCGACTCTTTCGTCATTACTGTTGCTATATTTGGCCTCTTGATAGCAAGCTGCTTGTTGGTAACGCTTTATGAACAGTTAGGCTTTTTGATGACGATAAAATCCCGATTAAGAGAGTTTTTGCTACCCTGCATGGAAAAAAGGAGAGTTGGCCTTATTGACCATCTTAGCATCAACCCCAACTCAAATAAATTATCTGAAATGTTGTTAAAACAAAAAGACGTGGTCTCGGTTGAAATAAGCGCAATATGTTGGCGCCAATATTACGTGCTTTATTTTCGCACATATTCGATTGTCATATCTTTATGAACTGCAATTGTTCAAACTGATGAGTAGACAACTCAAAACTTGATGAAAACTTCAGTACGCATCAATACTGCTCATCGGAATGTTCCGCACATTATCATTAAAAAATGTCAAAACCAATGCTCCAATAAATTGACATAGTCAAGACAACTCCTTAGAAATGGATTTGGGATGAAACCTGTTCGTGATTAAATATACCGCTCACCTGTCCGAAAGCTTTTGCGAATCGCATGTTACATCAGTGGAGAGATATACTTACTATCGATTTTACATTATCGAAATAAATCGATAACACAAAAGAAGAAAGCTATCAAACTCGTAGAAATACCTGCGTACGATATGACAAACTAGTAAAACTTACAAGTAGCGATCAAAGCTAAGGGTTATAACATTGATGACGATGTTTTCAAAACATCGATGATTTTGTAAAAATATAAATATTTTTATCATCGATGCGTAGGAATGGAATCGGTATTTCGTGGAGACGTTTTTACCAGGCCTGCGGAGTCGGAATCGGACTGATTTTGGAGAAAAAAGTCGGAGTCGGGCAATTTCCCTCAAAGTCCGCAACTCTACCAGTGCTTGCGGAGTCGGAATTGGACTGATTTTGGGGTAAAGGAGTCAGAATCGTAGTCGGACTGATTTTGGGGTAAAGGAGTCGGAATCGGAGTTGGACTGACTTTGGGGTAAAGAGTCGGAATCAGCCCATTTCCCTCAAAGTCCGCTACCATACCAGTGCTTGCGGAGAAGGACTGATTTTGGGGTAAAGGAGTCGGAATCGCTGTTGAAGATTTCAAAATTTCTGGAATCGGAATAGAATTGATTTTTGGAGAAAAGAGTCGGAGTCGGTCAATTTCCCTCAAAGTAACGCAACTCTACCAGTGCTTGCGGAGTCGGAGTCGGACTAATTTTGGATTAAAGGAGTCGGAATCCAAGTCGAAGATTCTAAAATTTTCGGAATCGGAGTCGATCATTTTCTTTCCGACTAAGCAGCCCTCGTTTTTATATTGCCCTTGCTTTATTTATTGACAAAAGAGTATTATAACCAAAAGAGTAAGAAGAACTGAAAAATAATATTTTTAAGAACTTAGTACTTGGAAAATGACCTTGAAGCATTAATCATTTTAGCCGACAAGGGCTGCGGAGTCGGAGGGAAAAATGACCGACTCCGATGCCGAGAACTGTAAAACCTTTGACTCTGACTCACAACACTGGCAGAGTTGAGCAGGAGTGCCCATCCCCCCAAGTTCGATGACGCAAATTCCTCCTCCCCCGCCCCTCCAAAATTTTCTCAACCCTCCTTCCTTTTTGTATTGTTATTTTTAGCTTTCTTTTTTCATTTTATTTATATTTTAAAAATATTTTTTTATAATTCGTTTATTTTTAATAATTATTAATATTTTATTAGAAAACTTCTGTGCCATGTCAATGATAACCATACGCAAACTAAATAAATAAATGAATTAAAATATACACAGAATAAAATAAATAGTTTAAATTAAAAACAACATATAAATTTAAAAAACTAAATTTAAAAAATTAAAAAATCCCCCCCCCCCCAAAAAAAAAAATATGACGCAACTTGTGCCATAATTCCCCCTTGTGGAGTTGAGGACTTTGAGGAAAAATGACAGACTCCGACTCTGAGAGTTTTAAACCTTCGACTTCCGACTCCAACTCCTTTTCTCAAAATGAGTCCGACTCCGACTCCGCAAAGCTGTTGCCGACAACATTTCCCAAATAGTCTTTCATAGATGTTTAGCGTCAAGACCTAGAAGTTGATCAGAAAGTAAGCAAGATTAAGAAATAGTATCTGTTACCTCCAATAACGGAATGATTTATATACTTCAAAATGATTCATCTTTGGAATATGTTTTGCATTTTAAAGATATATATGCGTTAGGCAGTTGTTCATTTTATTAAATTTGGGTTCTATTATTCAATTTGAAAACAATAGATTTCTAAACATTTATATAGATTTCAAATAAAATAGTCTTCAGTGCCTTGGACAAAATTGACAAAAACAGCCAAGATTTTGACAGTTTTGTTCAAAATTAACCGTAGTTTTGTCCAAGTACTACGTTCGAAACGTAGTTTTATGCACAAAAATCGATGTTTTTAAAAACATCGGTGCTTTTTAATCGTTGTACTTCAACCATCAAAGTTTTGTCTTTAAGCATTAATATTATAAAATTAATGGTACCCGCACGGTTTTGCCCGTAGTAGAAAATTAAAAGGTCTTTGGTTAGCCTGTATATTTACAAATAATGGATGATGAATTTCTCGTCAATTTGCTATGTTCATTTGCTCCCTCATGTTAGGGTTCAACTTTATGATAATTTGGTAAATTACTCGTCCACGTTATGATAATTTGCTCGATAAAATGTTCTTAAAATTGGAATAGAAAAAGAACAAAATCGATTTTTCGAAAAATTGCTTCGAGGTGATCACCCCATTCTATGAACTAATTCTGTGCTAAATTTAATGAAAATCGGCCGAAGGGTCTAGGCGCTATGCGCGTAACAGACATCCAGACATCCAGAGACACATACTTTCAGCTTTATTATTAGTAAAGATAAAATATCACATTTCTTATTGGATTGGTTTGACGCCATAATTGATGTAAAAATTCGAATGTACTATGTAGAACATATTTTAGGTGACACACGTTTTAAAAAAAATTCAAACCTCAACGAACTAACTTCTACCTTCAAATCTAATGAAAACCTAAAAGAACGAGCTAATGTGTGCATCACATGACTTCCTTTCACTCCAATTTAATGTCATTTCCCCATTACTGGCAATTTTAATGTGATTCAATAGTTTACTCTCTAAATATCACCAACAGTGGCCAAATTAAAACCAGATTTTTTAAAAAAATCTCCAAATTTGTCGCCAAGTTGGTGACAAAACTTGGCGACCAAAAGACTGGCTATATATCGCCAGGTGTCCGCCAAATTATAACACCACTTAAGTTTACATCGAAATGAACAATGATTTCCTCCACAAAAGGGGCAAAAGACTCCTAAAGAAACACCCGAATGCAACCAAAAGAGGAGGTGCACAACTAGACCCCACTAGGAGTCTACGTACCAAATTTCAACTTTCTAGGACATTCTGTTCTTAAGTTATGCGACATACATACGCACATCCGCACATACATACATACATACGTACATACAGACGTCACGAGAAAATTCGTTGTAATTAACTCTGGAATCGTCATTATGGATATTTCGCGTGTCTATACGTTCTTAGGCACTTATCTACGTGTGGTCGAGTCGAAAAAGAAAAAAAAACAATATTCTTTCGGGGCTGAGTAAAATGGAAATTAAGGTCGATTTTTGAGGGAAATTTTTTTCGCGAATACAATACTTCCTTTTTTGTAAAAGGAAGTAAAAATAGGAGATAATTTTGAAATTTATTTCTGAGTTCTTACACACAGTGTGGTTTTTATTTATTTATTTTTTCCAATTAGTTAATCTCAAATAATGCAAAATGAAAAGGTGGTGTAAGTTTGTAAATTGGTTTTCGTTACAAATATCATGCTGTTGCAAGGAAGAAAACATTCCCTTTACCAAAAACCTTTTGACCTTTACGTCCTTCCGTAAAGCTACGCTCCAGGGCGTAAATCTAAAATTATAATTTCAACCTTGTTTCGAAGTTAGAAGAAGGCCTTCTTCAGTGCAAGAAAATAAAATTCTTAACCAATGGTTGTAACGGGCAGCTAATGCCCAGTGCTCAACGACAGAGCGGCTGACGAGCAAACCGTCGAATGATAAATTTTGAGGAAGACAGATTGATGTTTTGATGAAGATTGATCATCGAATTAGTTACGTTTTAATTTATCAATTATTTCACTTAGGCTTTTTCATTTAGAGTAATTCACTTATATTTATTCATTCCTTCACTTATTTTCTTATTCATTCATTCTTTTACTCATTTAGCTTCCTTCATGTATTAATTAATTAACTTATTTTATGTTTTCGTTTATTGTTTCATTATCTTTTCATTTATTCATTCAGCCTTTTGTATTATTATTTTTTGTATTATTATTTATTATATTAAAAATATTTTTTGTAATCGAATAAAAAATATTTCATTAGAAAAATATTTTATTTTCACTTTGCCCCATAGAAAAAAAGTGAAATTTTTCCACTTATTTTTGAAGGTGCAAATTTACTACCATAAGAAAAAATTACTGTTTCAACACAAGTTTTATTATAAAATACAATGTTCTTTCTTTATGTACTGTAATTTAAAAAAAAAAAAAACAATTTGCTCATTTTAAAAAAGATCAGTCATCTTAACTATTTCACTTTGTCCTACATTTCCCCACTATACATAAAACTTGTGCATATACAATGTTTAATTTTTTGTTGTTCACAAATAGCAAGCAGTGGGGTTTGGTCCCAAACTGATCGGGTTAAAGTTTCCATTTTACACACATTCCGATTTTGTTCCGATTTGCTTTCGGTGGTCTTTACTCTTGAGTTACTCTACGTATGTCCCCCCCCCCTTAAAAAAGGGTTGAAATTGGAAGATGTACTTGTTCATCACGGTACTTGTTCATCACGGTACTTGTTCATCCATACCAAACCTATTTTACGCATTTTAAGAATTTTACTTGATAAGATCTGTTTAGTTAAAACAAAAATATATACAGTGGACACTGTCTATTCTGAACACTCATGGAACCGAACAAAAGTGTTCAAATTATAGGCGTGTTCATTACAGAGGTAGACTGGATAATGCATGTACATATATGATGTATTCTATTGCGTTTAGTGGACTATGTTCAATACTTTGTCCAGTGAGCTACACCAGTAACTGAGGTAGAGGTGTTGAATTTTAGATTGGTGGCTAAAATGTCTACTTCAACTAGGCAGGACCTAAACTCTTGCATTTATTTATTTTTTTTTTAAGTTTAAAAAATTTGACATAACATTCAACAATAAAATATTACAATACAGCTATCAGTACAATACCTGGAAAAAAAAAAAAAAAAGGTTCTTTTAATCAGTTGTTGCATTGTACATCCTCATGCAAGGTTCGTGCTGTCATCCAAGTGAAAATGTTTCCGTTTGACCTCAGCCGCAATTTGCTTAAAGATACTTTAAGGGTCTTGAATACAACTTGATACAATGGTTGGATTCCTTAAATATTAGACCGGGATCCTTTGCGCTTTTTCGTTATTCATTACTAACAAGCTAATTTTCCGTTAGTAGCTTCATTTTGTCGAGACGCCCAACATTAGCCAGTACAAAAATTTCGTAAGTGGTAGCTCACAGGGGTAATAAGGACATAGTTTGTTGATTTGGCGGTTATCAAATATTAATAACTAACTGGTTTTTTTCTATAATTCTCACAATAATTATATAAATTAGCCGAAAAAACAATGTCCTGCAAAATGAACGATTTGATCAAAGATGTCCCACTTTTGCAACACGTACTATTTACGAAGACACGAAATATAATTACTAACTAGCTGAATTTTCTTTGGTCAGTTAGTTAATATTTATATAATTTAAGACACACATTATCCTACAAATTGCGTGGTATGCTTTTCTGGTCCGACACTCCAAAGTTGTCAATACAACAGGACCATTTTTTTTAGTAACCGTAGGACACTAATATCACGTGATAGATTAGTGTGTTTTGTGCCCAAATAAAACAATGTCCTACGAGAAAACAGGTATATATATCCCTAAACCGACAATAATTGTCATTTTCGTTTTCCTATGTGCAGCATAACGTAAAGTGAAAATATATTAATTGAAATAAATCAACTTTATCATTTTATATAAAAAAAAATACCTTAGCACAAAAAATAAATTAATTTTCATCTGACTCATCAGACAAATATTCGTCATCGTCGCTGCTAGTATCACTCTCATCTTCATCAGTATCTTCTTCATTTTGTTCGTCTGTGATATCTAAATCTGTAATGACATGAAAAAATTAAACCCCCAAGCGATGGCGCACCCCTTAAGTGTGACGGAGTACCCATCCAGAATAAAAGCCCTCAAAAAAGAAAGAAATACCCCTTGAAAAAAATTGCCTTAAAAATTCAAATGAAGCAATTTGCGCCGTGCTCCCCCCCCCCCGTTTGTGTATTTCAGTTAATTAGAAATTTTTTATGTGAGAGTTTATTATTTTACTATTATAGAGTGTGGTTTATGCGAGTTTTGAGCATTTTTTTAAGTAATAGAAATTATTTTAATTTAAAAAGAGGATTATTTAGCCCCCCCCTTTCCCCCAAAACCCGACGCGCAAAGTGCTGGAACTTTTTACCCCTTTTTGCTAAAATTGTAAGAATTTCACCTTTTTTTTTTTTTTGGATGTCTGGGTTTGGCCATTTTTTGGCCTAATTTTACTGTACTATATGCATTATACTCCAAATTTTTTAGAAAACTATGTAAAGTATTAAGTACTTACTAAAATGATTGTTAAAAAAATAGCAATAATTTTATCATGGAAATACTCCAATGTTTTTTACATAATTGCGTGAAAATTTCTACTTAATAAATTATTTTTCATATATTTTAAAAATAAAATGCAAAAATAGTCAATCGACTTACCTTTCATAACATAAATATTTTGATTTCATTCAAAATTCTTTATAGCAAGAGGAATAATACCCGATTATGTCGTTATTCCGATTTTCCGGTAGTACGACATTACAATATTTGTGATTACGATGCTTTCGAGCTGATAGAAAATTTCGACAAGAAAGCAAAATATCTTGAGAAAATTTCTTGATTTCTTCGCTTTTTTCTAGAAAGCGAGGGTTGTCGCACAATATATTGCATAAAAAACACTCCATTATTTTGTAGCAATTCACAAAGTAATTTAAATTATTTCAGAGTGATAAACACGTGGTCAACATAAAACAACTTAGCACGCTTATGGTCGGCTCCAACGTCAAATACCTAATACACAGTAAACAATTATGTGCGCATGCGTACTAATATAACTGAACTCCAATAGCAAAATGTAGTAAATGAATCTATTTTCAGTTGTATGAATTTCAAATAACATTGGAGGATCGGCAAAACATACCACGCCATTTGTAGGACAATGTGGGTGTTAAATCATATAAATATAAACTAAGTGATCAAATAAAATTCGGATGGTTAGTAATTATATTTCATGACCTCGTTAATAATACATGTTAAAAAGGGGGGACCTCGTTGATAAAATCTTGAATTTTGTAGGACATATATTTTTCGGCTAATATCAATAATTATTTTGAGAATAAAAAAAAAACATAATTAGTAACAATTTTTTTTATTATGATTAAATCAACACATTATATACCTGCTCCTCCTCTTAGTTACCACAATCGAGCATTTTTGCAAAGGAAACTGTTGGACGTCTCATTGAAACGAAACTACTCACGAAGATTCAACTTGATAGTAATTATTTTTATATTTGGGATTTGTACTACAACTTTGGAGTGTCGGACCAGAAAAGCATACCACGCAATTTGTAGGACAATGTGTGTCTTAAATTATATGAATATTAACTAACTGACCAAAAAAAATTCAGCTGGTTAGTAATTATATTTCATGTCTTCGTAAATAGTAGATGTTGCAAAAGTGGGACATCTTTGATCAAATCGTGCATTTTGTAGGACATTTTTTTTCCGGCTAATTTAGATAATTATTATGAGAATTATAGAAAAAAACCCAGTTAGTTATAAATATTTGATAACCGCCAAATCAACAAACTATGTCCTTATTACCCCTGTTAGCTACCACTCACAAAATTTTTGTACTGGCTAATGTTGGGCGTTTCGACAAAATGAAGCTACTAACGGAAAATTAGCTTGAAAGTAATGAATGACGAAAAAGGGCGAGGGATCCCGGTGTATATAGTTCAGTGGCAGAAACTTCAGGCTCTCTTTGCTCAGCTGAATGATTTCATGTGATGCAATAATATCCAGGAAAATAATTTTTCTTCTTCCTCCATCCATTTTCTCTGCCATTCAATCAGTGCTAAAAACGTGAATGTATTTTAGGCTTTCCAATTTGATTCATAGGAATTTCCAAGTTCCAATTCTGAACATGTTCAATATATACAGTGGTGGTAAAAAAAAAATGCATCACCCGCGCGGCAAAGGAGAGGAATATCATCCCAACTGCATTCAATACACAGTCGAGCATCCCGTATCCTAGATGATTTGGGGATGTATTTTTGATCAAGGAGTTGGTGGGCCTCCCTTTGTGCAAGGAACAGTAAACGCTCAGGTGTATATTGGCATTTTGGAGGAGAAATTGCTTCCTACTATCCGGGATCACTTTACTTCAGTTCCAAACGTCATTTTCCAGAATGGTTCTGGTCCGTGCCATACGGCAAAACTGGTAAATAACAAATTAAAAACCTTTATCCTGCCATTAGACTTAAATTGACATGGGGTTAAGTAATTTTTTTTTTTCGCCTAACTCACACGCAGGTTCAGAAATGGAAAAATGAGCATAAGGTCAGCAGTTTGCCTTGGCCCGGAAACAGCCCCGATCAACGTCAACAATTATCGGATTCCTGCTGTTAAATGTTTATTTCATAAGTTTTGCAGAATTTCACATACGTTCATCGTTAATCGGTCGACCAAAACTTCTCACATAATCCCATTGTTGTGAAAATGCGAGGGTGATACAGTTTTTTTTACCAGCACTGTCGAGAGGTGATAACTGAAGGGGATTGAAAATAGCGTTCATAATACTGGGGTGTTCATATTACAGGGTGTTCAGAGAACAGAGAGGTCAGCCTATGTTAAGTCTATGGAGTTTCGCCGGGACAATCAAAATGTGTTCAGAATATCGGGGTGTTCACATTAGAGTTCAAATAGAGGGAGTCCACTGCATCAATATAAGTCAATGCAATGGTGCGACATCAGTCCGAATACGGTGTACGCGAACTCCTGAAGTCTCCTTTCATAAATCAAGAAAGTCTGCTGCCTTTGACGTCATTTTAGTAGTTTTCCATTGGAGTTCAAGAGGTGTAACGCGGGGCCAAAGTCGTCTGCATTGAAAGTTCCTCGCGTGGAACATTCTGCTTTGTAATTTCGAACGCGCTAACGGAAATAGGAACATAACACTTCCGACACTTCTCCTTTCAAAAGCCATTCAAGATGCAAGGTGACGCCACAAGAAACTCGGAGCAATGGCTTAATATTTGTTATGTATAGTCGCTGCATAATGAAACGTACTATTGTCACTTAATTTTTAGCAGTGGCGGCAATTCACGGGGCGGAGGGGGGGGGCTAGGGGGTAGGCAACCGCCCCCCCTCATTTTTTATGATTTGTTTATTTATTTTATTTTTCTATTTAGGAACCAAAACTAAAAATTATTTTAAAAAAAGCTGAAGTGTCAAAACTGGAAGGAAACCCGAAAGGGGGGCAACCGCTCCCTCACTTTTTACGGTTCATTTATTTATTTTACTTTCCAATTTTGAAACCAAAACTAGAAATCATAAAAAAAGCAGAAGTGTCAAAATTTTGAGATCATAATTATTTGTTTTACTTTGAATATCTGTTTACAAAACATTATTTAGCACAAGGAGTAACTTTTAGTTTATGTATTCATTGTTTAGATATTAGTAAATCAATTGTAATACTTAAACAAGCCATATACTTGCTTAATGAAATTATTACCAAGTGTTGGTGATATCTCAAAATACGTTGGGGTAAATAATGTAAGCCTAATTCAGGTCTAAGTGTTTCTTAGGGGAAAGTTATTGCGTACATAATTCAATCATTCATATAAGAAGAACGTGAGTTAAGCTGTTAGATTTGAGTCAATTACCACTCATATGCTCTCAAAACCAGCCTTAGCAAAATTTCGTACTTTTTTTTCTCTCTCATTTTTTTGCAGTCGCTAAAAATCCTATGGTTTTTAGCTGTCGTTTTTCTTTCCTTTCTCCCCCCTCCCTTACTTTTCCGTCTCAATCGTCGCCCCTGATTTTTAACATGACTTTATCCCAGAGATAGAAAAACACCATGGTCGAAATACATTGAAATCCTTGTGCAACGAATTTCAGGGGACTGCAAATTTTGCTCGTTGTAAGGAAACTCAAGCAATGTAATGGAAATTAAATCAGACAAAACATTTATTTCGTTGGAACAGATATTTCGTTGAATTGGTATTCGTTGCGACGGGATTTCACTGTATGTCCCACAATGTTTTCTTCATTTAGATGAAAAGCCTCGCACTTCTAATCAATATGATAATGGTACTTCCAATCAATATATTTTAACTGTAAAAATGTCTAAAAACAAATCACTGCATTTTTTGAGCAACAAATAAGTTTTAAAGCGGTCAGACTTAAAAGAGTTTCAGTGATATCAAAAAATGTTTCTGTAAACATGGCAGAATTAACTCCTATGCATTTGAGAATTCTACTATGGCACGGTGTCTATAAGGTTTTATTTCTACCAGATATTGTTGCTTGACAATCTTTAAGAAAGCGTTAAACAAAAAAAAAAAAAAAAAAAAAAAAAAAAAACAATTTTTTCAAATGATCGGGACATTTCTTTCTACTTTAAAATGCGTTCTAACTACTAAATCACAAAAGACAAACAGACCTGCCTGGATATTTAAATATTCCATTTCATTGAAAATATTCTCTCGAACACAGTGGCGTTAGGTTTTGAAAATCAGTGGGCGTACTCAAACATCAAGTCTAAGGAGGGGAAGGGAGTACAAACAGGGGCAAATTTTCAAAATGTTACTTTTAAGAAAATATCCGTCAGTGTTTTCAAAGAGCTACATTTTGTAGAAAATATCAGCTTTTACTTCAGGTTTTTACCTCAGAATAATTCCAAAGTACAAACAGTCGACATAAATATTAAAGCAATATTTTTATAGGGAAAATATTAGTGAAAATCATTAGTTATCGAAATACAATGCCCTAATTATAAAACAAATTATAAAACAATCAATTCAAATTATAAAACAAATATTTTTCAAGAAGTATTTCACTATTAAACTTTTATATTGTGATGTAAAACCCACTTTAATACAAAGTTATATGATTGAAATCAAATTTACTATGCAGATGGCAGAGTAGTACACTATTAATACACAAAAATAAACAAATCGAGAACGTTATTTGCAAGAAAATCAAACGAAAGAAAAGTGAGTGAAAATAAAATTCAATCAAAATTAATTTCTTCGACCAAAATCAGTTTTTTAAACATCACATTGCATCGGATTCTTGAAACCCCCCCCCCTTCCAATTTATGAATAGAAATGGTATCTTAAAATCCAAGCAGTTATCCCTTTTTTTTTCTTCTGCCCACGTTCTTGTAAAAATGCATTAAATTTATACAATTTTCAAACTTTTCGTTTAATGAATATTTTTTTAGATGTTTCTGTTTTATTTTTTAATTTACGTGTACATACTTTAATTTTTTTTACAAGAGTTAGTGTTTGAAGCTATATTAATTTTAAATTTCCTATTTATTCTATTCTGTACAAATGCAGGGAACTATAGCAACAGTTCTCATTTGCAGGATTCTTCATCACACTCACTTTTTTATGTAGAGCAAATTTTCTCTATGTTTCCTTTAAAAAAAGGTCTCGAACTACAATGGTTACTACTAAAAAAAATATAGCAACTTCTTTTAAAGTCTCCACTGGCCAGGTCACTGATTAAATTTTCAGATCGAGCAAGGAAAAAGAATTTGGACAGGGGTGCCCACAAGGGGGGATTATGGTGCAAGTTGCGCCATCAAAATTTTTGGGGGGGGATTTTTTTTTACAGAACTTTTTTTTTATTTAGAACATGAAATTTTTAAATTTTGGAAAGAAAAAATATTTAAACCCATTCAACAAGAAATAGAAGCATTAGTAATACTTTTTCCGCGTACTTTTTCAGGGCCGTCGCCGTAGCAAGCCCCCGTTTTTCAGAAGTGTGGCCGACAATTTCATTTTAGCGATGCAACTAACGAAGAAAAAGGAAAACTCTTCGTTGTTTTGAAAAATTAAAATAGTAATTTATAAATGAACAAGTGAAATAATAGTGACAAAAAGTATTTTTTCTGTCAAATTTGAATAGAAAATGTTATCTTAAAATACAATTTAGGAACATCCATGATTCTCTTTTATTAAGAGTATCTATGTATGGGACGCGCAAATGTACGCTTCAAATATTTTTATTAACACAAAAAAAAGTATTCAGTACAGTACACTTTTCACTAGGCCGCAGCGTGCGTATGTCTGCCAAGTCGGAAACTATGCGCTCGGCTCGAATTAAAAACATTGTGCATAGAGCAAAATATGAATAATGGGAGGGAGGACAGGTGACCAAACTAACATGTTGCACGCCTTTGTCTCTCGGGGGCCCTGGTTATACAAAACCATGCTTCGTGGTTCTGCAGTTTAAAAACAAAAATAATATAAAAATACATAAATAAATAGGACAGCCCATAGAATAGGGGTCGCCGAAACATTCCCATATGTATATCCTTTTTTTAATGAAAAATGTTGTCCTGAAAATCATTGCTAAGTGGAGAAAAATGTATTGGTTGCCGAAGTAAATTTGAAATAGAGATATAGAAAAAAAAAAAAAAAAAACAGTTAAATGCAAAGAGAGATTCAAAGTATTATAATGAATACTCACACCAATTCTAAATGTTTGAATGTAAAAATCGGAAATAAATCAATGTTTGATCAAGAGATGCAGGTGGCATATTTAAAATAAAACGAAGTGGAATAGAAACCTAAGGTATCGCAGAAAATTACCACTTCCGTTCAAAATGTTAAAAGTCCTTTTTCTAAGGGTGCAAATGCTTGTATTGCAAGTAAAAAAAATATTGTGCGGAAAATTTAAAACTTTACTATGGAAAACCCAAGCAAATTATCGTGTTTGGCAAAGGAAAATTGGAAAAAAATATTACCACAGTATGTTTATCAATTATTGAAATTTACAATGAAGATAGGAGGGACGTAGCCAAACTGAAAGGAATACTGAGGAACTCCAAACATTTCTTTTTACGCCCCCAAAGCTGGCCTGGAAGTGAGTTTTTAAAACTTGGGTTTTTAAAAAATCCCGGGAAAACAATCTCAAACCCCATCCCATACCCTAACGCGATTAAAGATAGCCTACACCTAAGTATTTAGGACTACAATTTCGAAAAGCTGTGAGAGTGCTCTCAACGTAACCTCCGAGAAACGCCCTCTCAATTAATCATTCATCATCATTCAAGTTCGAATCAATTTCGTCTTTTGGACTTTAATTTAAAAAAAAAACTCCCTGAGGTGTCCCAAAACTCGTTCTCCTAATATTACCGAAGATTCTCAAAAAATTCATTGTTAAGGCTTCAATTCAGAAAAATTTTCGGGGGAGATCTCCAAAACCTTCTACTCCTCTAACAGTATTTAAAATCGTCTACGGTTGCTTTAACTGAATTTAATTTTGAAAATTTGCCAGGGGAGGACTCCGAATCTCTCCACCCATTAACATTACCAAAAATCTTCTAAAACTGCGGTTTCTACAGCTCGAAATTTTCTCAAGGGAATGCCCCCCCCCCCCGCCCTCTCTCTCTCTCTCTCGCCAACATCATCGAAAAATGTCTTAAATCTCGCCTTTTTAGTGCTTCAATTACGAAACATTTCTGGTCTCGAGACCCTTCAAGACTCCCCCTTCCCTCTTTCATCGAAGGTTGGCTTAAATTACGTTTTCGGAGCTTTAATTTCAAGAAACTGGCGGTGAACTAGATTTTAAACAAAAAAAGTCTACAATCGTGTTTTTAAGGCTTCAAAATTTCAAAAATCTTTGGAGGGGGGAGCATTTTTCTTCCCTTTAATATCACCATAGATCATCTAAAATTGCATTTTTCAAACTACAGTTTTCAGATTTTTCCCGGGGGAGAGCCCCCAGATCCCCCTTTACGTGTCACAATCACAAATAATTCACAATTGGGAATACGTGCTTGAAGTTTGCATTTTGAAAAATTATAGAACGATGACCCCGAGTCTCTTCCTCCCTTAACATCAGCATAGGTCGTCTAAAACTGTATTTTTCAAATAACAATCTTGAAAATTCCTGGGGGTGAGCCCCAGACCCCCTCTTCTGAACATAATTAAATATAACGTACAAGTGTGTTGAGAACTTAAAATTGGAAAAATTATCGGGAGAGGCTATCCTGGACCTCCTCTCTTTCATCCTCCCAAACTTAAAATATAGTCTAAAACTACGTTTTTAAGTCTTCAATTTCGAAATAATGCAAGAAGGTAGCCCTCCGACATTTCCTAATTCTGATTGAATATTATCTTTACGATTAACTTTATATTACTAGTACTAAGGTCTAGTAATATGACTATCCCTGCTAAACCAGAAGCCAAATCTTCTTTCTCCCTCTCTGCATATTGGAACATGCGTTTGAAACAATTAACGAGCCGCCAAAAGCGTACCCCCTCCCCTCTCCAGTTTTTTTGACCTAGCGACGGCCCTGGTACTCTTTCCAAAATTTAATAACCGTGTCTCTTTTACAATGAAGGGAACATCACAGACAGCATGGAGTAAGTGTCCGTTTCAAAGCTGGGTCAGACGATTTGATTTCTTTTCAATCTTTTTATAAATTTTCTGGAAGTAGCTCAATTATGCATGATGAATGCGTGTGCAAAAATAATGAGAGGGAGAGAGGCCAAAAATGTTTTATTGTTTGTAATAATTCTGACCAGTATGCTTTAGTCTTCCATTGATTGATTTGCACCTCGACAATCGTTAAGAACTAGTTTTGAAGTTTGCGAATAACATATTTTTTATCCCTTCAATTGACAATTAATATATTTTCTTCATTAACGAGCTTAAGCTTGTGAAGAATGTTTCTCTCTCTCTCTCTCATTTCACTTTGCTCCCATCTTCTCTACCATTTTTAAACTGATTGTTTCAATTTATCATTAGATGATTTTTATTAAAACTTTCAGAAATGTTAATTTTCGCTGATGGAGGTAGAACAGTCTGTTCTTAAGGTGTTTAAGTTATGTTTCGTAATCATATTTACTTTCTTCTGTATCTGATATGTATAGAAGGATATTTCATTCATTAAAATTCTCGAGTTCTTATTTTCGATGTGTGCTGAATAGCTGAATCCATGTTTGAGGATTTTCGAAACATATCTGTCACGGTGTGTCTAATCCATCTTTTTTGGATATGTAACTTCAATTTTGGAAAACTTCCAGGAGAGCGTCCCTCACTGTAGCGCCAGAATAACACCCTCTTTTCATCAAGAGTTATCTAAAACTGCGTTTGTCGAACTGCAATTTTGAAAAATTAATAGGAGAGAGCCCTTGATTCCCCCCTCTTTCCTTAACATGATTAAAGACAAGCCTAGAATTGCGTTTTTGGAGTATCAATTTCAAACAATTGCCGAGGGAATGGCACCGAAATTCACCTTCCACTAACATTATCCAGATCTATCAAAACTGCGTTTTTAAAGCTGCAAGTTCGAAAATTTAAGTGGAGCGCCCCTCTCCCTCCCCCCTACTCTCGTCAACATCATTAAAAATCGTGTAAAATTTGGTTTTCAGAGCTTCACTTTCTAGAAAATTCCGGGAGAGCTTCCGAAAACTCGTTTTCTTAACGTCACAAAGGTCGGCTACAACTGCGATTTTAGAGCTTCAATTTCAGAAAACTGCTTTTCCCCTAACCATAGATAGCGTTTTTAAGACTTTAATTTTGAAAATTTTCCTGGGGTAAGCTCTAAGATCACTTCTTTCCCTAACATTACCACAGATAGTCTAAAACTGCGTTTTTAGAACTACAATTTTGAAAACAAAGGAAAAGCCCTCTTTCACATAACGTTAAACTATCTATGATCGCGCTTTTAAAGTTTCAGTATTGAAACATTACCGGGAAGGGCACACCAAACCTTCTATCCCCTAAACATCACCAAAGATTGTCTAAAACTGGTTTTAAAACTACAATTTCGAAAATATTCCGGAGGAGAAATCCCCGGAACCCATATCTAAGTGACAATAAAATAAGATTCATATTTTATAGATTCATATTGTATACATCCAGTAATAACTCCATCCCAAGCCAGAAAGTAGAATCCACTCTTCTTGTAATTGTTCAAAATATTGTTTGAAAAAAAAAAAAAGGTGTAGCAAAATTCAGAGGTACCCATAACTTGTTTACTCAAGGTGCACGTTGTAAAATTTGGGAAGGCAAGGCAGATCAACAATCCAATAATACTGGTATTTCAGTTCAAATGCTATTTATTAGCGCTACCCCCCCCCTCCCCCCCCCATGAATTTGGCTATAAATTACACACTCTAAAAACTGTTATATTTAACCCGATTCGAAAGCGAGAAATTTTTTGGGGGGGAATTTGCGCCATTGAGCTTGGGGGGGATGGGCACCCCTGAATTTGGATATAAATGGTCAAATACCTACCCTGGGGATAAAAATTATATAAAGACGCCCCTAGAAACAAAATATTACAAAGGGAAAAGAAATAAGGAGACCATAAACTCCAGGAATAGAAACAATATTGGGAAAGAACGTTGTATTGACTCTTGAAAGAGCAGAACTAGTAAATGTTAGAATGTTTAAAAATATTTCTATGTTTTAATTTTAAAAAATGATTTAAACCAATGAATTTTTTCAATCATTGGATACAATTTATGATTAAAAACAGATTTAAATCAATTGATTTAATCCGTTGTCGCAGGGGTGCCCACCCCCCAAGTTCAATGGCTCAAAATCCCCCCCCCCAATAAAAAAAATCTCAACACTTTCCCTTTTTTAATTATTTTTATTTTTTAGCTCTCTTTTTTTATTTTATTTACTTTTTTTTTAATATTTTTATTACTTTTTTTAAAAAATATTTTTCATTTATTAATTTATTTTTAATTATTATTATTATTTTATCAGAAAAGTTCTGTGCTACGCCAATGACATACGCACACACAAACTAAAAAAAATAAATGAAATAAAGTATAAACATAATAAAATAAAATGAATAAAATAAATAGTTTATATTAAAAACGAATCAATATATAAATTTAAGTTAAAAATTTTAAAAATCCCCTCCAGAAATTTGGATGGCACAACTTGCGCCATAATCCCCCCCCCCCTGTGTTGACACACTACATTATGACATTATGATAATTGAATTCATTAAGAATTTGACGCGTTTTGCTTTGAAGTTTCTTAAAAGAGTTCGCAGCATTTTTCTAAGAGAAACAGTTTGAAGCAATCATATTCCAAAAGGAAATATCGATTATTCCTCCAACCAATGACCAATAAGACGTAGAACGAAACTTACCACTCAACTGAGTCTTGTTCCCACAAATCAGATGGACAATTAAATCAGCGGTTTCCAAACCACGCAAGACAACCCTCCCGTTGTCCGAGTGGTTGCGCACATGACCGGCCGCTGCGAAGCCAGAGCATCGTCTGAATGGACCACAAACCACTGCGCGTGTCCTCAGAGGGGTGGAGATCGCTTAAACGAAAGGGAGCTCGACACGCGAGCAGGCCCCGTCGGATGTGTTATTCTTTTTTCCTTTTTATTATTTTTCTGTTCTAGGTAGTTTGTTTCATCATCGTTACACAATGGGTTAGTGTTTAGATCAGAGATGCGGACTCTGTGACGTGACGGGAAATCCGTCCAATCAAGTCGAACCGAACGATTCCCATCGGATAACAGGGTTCCTCCGAGATGCAAATTGGGATGGGACATTCTATAATGGGTTCGTTAAGAAGAGAAAAGTCGTCTCTTGTTAAAAAGATGGTCAAGTAAATGATGGTTAGGGATTTAGGAAGCATTGTGCGGCGGGCAATTTGTTCGAACGAGTAGTTACAATCCTGGATTATTATTATTAATAATCTGTACCGCTTTTACACGGCAGGACTCTAAAACATGAAACATAAGATGATGGACGATGGATAATTCTGTCAAAATCCCTTGCAGTACCCTGAACTCGAATACCAGACGGCAGACGGACGTTTTTATTTTATTTATTATTATTACTAGGATAATAATAATATTTTTTTTTTTTCATTCTACAAGTGGCGAAATGTATCTCAAATGATTTTTTAAAAAAATATTTCCATAAACACCATTTGAAAAATTCCTCAGGAAAATACATACATACTTGCATATCTATGTCGTATTCAGAGCCAGAGCCAAGCTTCTAAATAGTCAGTGTAGACAGGAAGGCAAATTTTTAGAGGCGACGATTTTTTTTTTTTTTTTTTCATTAAATAACATTCATTTTTATCCCTCACGTGAAAATAAGAAATATTTTCAAATAGTTCTAGGTCAACAATGTCATAAACGAACCTGAACTGGTACTTTTCCAGAGCCGTCATTAAGAGGGTCAATTGCCCACTCCCGCCTCCTTGCTTTGAGAAATTAATTTTTACGAAAAGTGGGAGTGATTTTTACTTTCTTCTATATCTAATATATAGAAGAAAGTATTGGATTCGTGCAAATTTTCGAATTTCGACGGATTCGAACGTTTTGAGGTGTACTGAGTCTATTTCGACTATTTTTGGAAAATGTCTGTCTGTCTGTGTGTATGTGTGTGTGTCACGTCTGTGTGTGACCAGTTTTTTTGTGGCAGCTCTACAGCAAAAACTACCGCATGAAATCGAACGAAATTTGGTACACATATGTGCTGCTATGTAAACTTGTGCCCATTGGTTTTTGGCGCGAATTCCTCCAAGGGGGGTGGAGCAATGGGACGTTTTTTGAGTTGCGCGTGCTTGCTATTCCTCAGGAAGTAAGTGGCGGATTCAAACAAAATTTGGTCCATATGTTGCCATTAACAGGAACAGGTGCTGATTCAATTTTGGTGTCAATAACTCAAACGGGGGTTGAGCTATAGAACGTTTTTTGTCGTCAATTGTGACTGCTGTATCTCAAGAAATAATGAACGGAATGAAAGAAAAATTTATCGGAAAGTAGCCCTTAGTGGGTATAAGAGCTGATTTTATTTTGGTGTCAACAGCTAAAAAGGGGGTAGCGCAATCACCCGTTCTTTTTTTCCATTGTGAGTGCCCTATCTCAAGAAGTAATGCTACGTTCTGGTTGAAATTTGGAATATATGTGAATCCATATGTAAACAGGCTTCGGTTCAATTTTGACGCCAATCGCTCCAAAAGGTGTTGATTTTTTTTTTTTTTTTTTTTGCGAATAAAAATAGCTTTATTAATGCAACAATAAGAAAGATAAATCGTAATAGATTGTCGTCTGCGTATTTCTCGTGATTTTAACTGTATGGAAATGATCAGAAATATTATCTCAAAGATTTAAAAATTTCAACTGTTGCCATCTTATGTTTGTTAACAAATAAAATATTTGTAATTAATTCAAGCAAGGCTTTTAAAATAACTTTCAATTTTCGCTCTTTGCTTTGCTTTTGCAATAATTCAGACATTGGGATGGTTGTCAAGTTCTTGCATGTGTAATTTTGTTTTTGTTGGGAATATTGCTTCCTCGTCAAGCATGGGGAGGGATCAGAAAAAAAATAAATATATAGAAGAAAGTTTCGTGATGGCCACAACATACTAGTTGTTGTTGCCCGATAAAATTTGGGTGAAAGAGACGATGATATAGGGTTGTCTTAGCGAAACAGTGCAAAGCAAAGTGTTTCTGTGGCTTGAAGTTTCAATTATGGAGTAATTCAGCAGATTTTCGGCCGGTATTTTCCAATTAAAGAAAAAAATTCATTTGCGAGAGAAATTTAGATCTACTTCTAAATTAAAAAAAAAAAAAAAAAAAAATGCAGAATTTGAAGATATTCGCAGAAAATCTACCAAACCAATCAATTGTTTAAACTTCAAATCACGACAGTCCTATGATTATGCCCATTTTTACTTATTAGGCAACCCTATACCATCGTGTTTTTAATATTTTTATCAACATTTTTATAATAACTTATGAGGAAACTCTATTTGGGTTCGTCAAACTAAGTCGGATCTTAAACTAGAAGGTTTTGTAAAAACATTCGGCAGCAGTTTCGGTTAGTGGACAATTTTCGAGTACAATTTTCAACTTTTTCAGCTCTGAATAATTTGTAAAGGGGTGCCCACCTAGGGGGGTGGGGGTCATAGCGCAGATTGCGTTATTGAAATTTTTAGGGGGAGGGGTATTTTTTGCTATTTTGGAGGGCTCTTGCTTTTGGGGGTCTTCGCGATATTTAGAGGGGTGCTCCCTTGCTCTTAAGAGGGGTGATTTGTATATGTACAAAAATTTAAGGACAAACTTAGGCCAACTGGCCTTCGCGCAACGGTGGAATCACCTTTCAGATATTAAAATCAAGACTTTTGAATCACAAGATCACCCTGACCCTGAGCAATAAACCACTTTCGCCTGTAGAACAAAGGCACCTCACCTCAAGTGCAAAATGAAACAATAAACCGTCAACATTCTTCATGTTGACGTTCTCGAGGCAAGGCTCGACACGATTCAGATCATATGACCCGTGGGTCGCAGCTGCCTTTGTTTTCACGGCCAGGTAGAGAGAAAAAGATGAAACTCGACCCGGCAGCAGATGGCTCAATTTGACTTCTCCCGTTACTCAGCCACGCGACTGCAGATGGGGAACGGTTACGTTCCCATCATCAGAAATAATGGGGTGGCTTTCTCGATGATTGCGGGGGTGATGGGGCAGGGGATTGGGAGTGAATCCGTCCTTCATAAACAGTTAGTATGTATCGCGTAATTGCCTCGAATTAGGGAAAAACCGAAGAGTAAGTTTTCGCGTCAGTGGTATGATAGTGCCAGCCATCTTTTGGCCGAGTTACCGAGTGCTGACCAAGTATCGGTCGCATTTTGAAAAAAAAGTGGTGTAATATATTGCACTTATTGGTGTATCAAAATCGATGTTAAGCCTATAATTGATTAAATTGAATTGAAATTCTAATTACAGTGAAACTTTAATAAGTCGAAATTGCAGGAAAAGCGATAAAAAATCGAGTTATCGAAACCTAAAAAAATTATTAGAATGAGATAAGTACCACTGAAACTCATTAAATTTCTAATTTGAGCAAAAATTAATAGAATATTATATTACGAAGATTACATATCTACTTGACATGTACGATAATTATTACATAAATTCAAGAGTTTATGTGGATTGTAAAACAAACTTTTATGCTGAAATGTAAGATTTTACATAGCAAAAAAAAAAAAATTAAAATTAAAATTCTCTAAACAGAGAGCTGGAACATTTGGACTGGATTCTAAGAAAACGAACAATACATCAGCTGCACTTCCAATACCTTGAATAGAAGGTAATTTTACCACTAGGTCAAGCTCTTACTTCTCTTTAACACCAGAAATGTTTTAGTTATTTTCACTTATGCATGGTAAAATATCTTCATCACTTGTGTACTCTGTGACTTAAATTCCTTCATCAACTCCAACAAAATCCATAGAAACTGTTTGATTGATTGTTCTTTTTCTTTTGCAAAAAAAGCTCCACTCTATTGATAAATTTATGTCATAGATTTATTAGATTCTCTTCGTTCAGACGCGTTTTGATGCCTTTATTTTTGTTCATACTCTTGGGGGGGGGGGAGGGGGGAAACGACTTTGGGTTACGGAATTACGTTAGCAAGGAAAATCAAATGACGGTCATAAAATAAAATTTGGCTTATCGAATATTTCGATTTGATGAAATTCGGCTTATCGAAAATAAATAACATTAATTCCCCATTCAGTTAAACGGGAATCAAGACTTTCTTCGGCTTGTCGAAGTTTTCGGTTAATCGAAGTTTAACTTACCGAAGTTTCACTGTAAATTGTATTAATTCTGAAAGGTTTTACAATACGGAAATTATTTCAAAGATATATGAAAAAAGTGCAATCAATCGAGATTAAATTTAAGCTAATTAAAAAATGATATTATAGGTATTCCTTTTCAGAAATTTTCCAGCCGAAATAATATTCGTTTGCAGTGATTTTTTTTTTTTTTCTGAATAATGTAGAGAAATATTTCTTTAAAAAATCCTTATAAAGGCATTGGTAGAAACGGCAAATGCATAGCTACAATTCAGTATTTAGCACTAATGTCACATCACTGATAGTTCTTCATAACTTTTAAACACGATACATAGTTGGAGCAAACCTAATCTGGCAGAGTAGTAACACTGTGGTGAGGATAAATGAAAACTGTGTAGCCTGCACAATGCTGCCAGGTTACGTAGTCATATTTTGAGAGTACAGCAGCAGCAGAACGGAGAGCAGGAATTAGTAAATGGAGGGAGGAAGTCCAATCATAGGCTTAGCAAAAGCTGAGCCAAAGACCCCAAGTCACGTGACCCAACAACGACGGATGGTTTACACTTTTGCGTGAAACTAGCAAAAGAAACCTCATTTCTTCTAGTGATGTTCCGGATATCCGTAACTGTATCCGCGGATATCCGAGGGAAAATAAAGATCTGTATTCGTATCCGTTACTTTTTTGACGAATTTTAAACGGATCTTTTCTATTCTAAAAATTCTTAAATATTTGAATAAAAGACTTAAATTTCGTTTAAATTAGGCTTTATTCCCGATATAAATTATACGGTATCGTTTCAGAAGCCAATTAGTACCAAAAAGAAGGAGTAATAAGTTTTAAAAGTGTGTATCTGTGTGTCAATTTGTGGCATCGTAGCTCTTAAACAGGTGAACCGATTTGGACAGTTCTTTTTTCGTTCAAAAACTGAGTTTATCGAAAGTGTTCTTAGCTTGGCCTCGATTTTGTAGAACTTTAATTACCGAAGATATTAATCAAAAACCGACTTGACGTTTTTCACAATTAGGGTAGTAAAAACTTACCCGTACGCTAAAAATATTGGCCCTAATTGAAAGAACGAAGTTTTCTGCGTTTGATATTAGTTTGGAGCTTCCAAGTTATACGGTAGGACATACTATAATCTTGTTAAGTAAATTTTAAATGCAATTCCAAGCCTTTATACGCGCGATTGGTAGCGATTTTATAGTCAGAAGATAAGGAGAAACAGCTCAATGATTTAAAATTTCTATCTGATGTCAGTTCATATTTGTTAACAATGTGTGTTCTGACCCGCGAAATTCATCTTCATATGAGGTTCTTTTTATAATGTTTAATTTAATATTAGTTTTTGTTATAGATTTGGGGTTTCTGTTATTCTTCATTTTGGTTTTTCTCGGCATCCTTCAAAAAACGTGAGACTAAATACTCTATTTACTGTTTGTAAAGGTGTTCAAGGCTCTGTTATATCGTCGGTCGGAGTAAGTTGGGTGGAATGGGTCAGTACTGCATTTATGCTGAAATAAAATGCGAAAAATTATTTCTAGCCTATCTAGTAGCAGCTTTATTATTTTTGCTCCTATATCCTACATCTACCGAGAAAGCTAGAAATAATTTTTCACATTCTATTTAAGCATTAATGCAGCGCTGATCCATTCCTTCCAGCTCTCCCTCAATTTCTTACGGAGATTTCTTTAAAGAGTAAATCAGTCTTGACTATATTTTCGCCGCAGATGACATTTTTTGAAGAAACAGTGCCATTATTCTGATGGGAATACCTTCCGTAACAAATTTTACACTTGGATAGTTGAATTGGATAAAAAAAAATGAGATCCGTATCCGTATCCGCAGATCGTGACACTAATGATCCGAATCCGTATCCGTGGATCTACTTTTTTAACGATCTGGCACATCACTAATTTCTTCCAATGCTTTTCTTTAAAATCTATCACGTGACTTGGAGCCTTTGCTTCACGAATGAAAATTTCAGCACCTTCATTTTATCTTTTCTCAATGTATAATACGTAAATATTAATTTTTACATTACTTGGTATTGATCTAGCACGTAGTCAAAATTTGGCCAAGTGCCAAGTATTCCGTCGATTGCAATTAATGACAAAATTTTGTTATATTTCTTACCTCAAGGGTTCCCAAACTTATCTATTCACAGCACCCTTTGAAGAATTAGAATTTTCTCATGGCACCATAAGCTGTCTCTTTTCTATGTACTACACGTATTTATACCGTGTACACTTCACAGCCCCTCTTGCCTCTCTTTGCGGCACCCACTTTGGGTATCTCTGCTTTACGTCATTGTTATTCTTGATTTCTCCGCATAAGTCGGAAAGTGAATGCCAATAGGATCCGGCAGACTGATGAAAATTTGTAGTGAAATCGATACCTTATCCTCATAGGGGTTCCGTTTTAACATGCAAGACCTTTATTAGTCCCAGATGAACACTTCCAACTGCAAAAAGGTTCAAAATCAGATGCAGAGTTAAAATATTGAAAATTTGAAGCAAAAAATAAAAATGAGTCAAAAAATGCAAAATTTGACTTTTTATACGGGCCCCAAGTCCCCTAACTTATATTTAGGGAAATAATATCCATTGAAAAATAATTCCAACACAAAAAGTTTGAAATTAAACGACCAACATTCACCGAGGTATGAAACGCAGCGTTTTGTGACTCACACCACTTTACACTCGCCGTCAATAACACCTTTTGGGGGGAAATATAGTGGTTAACAAGTGTTAAAAATTATATGTGTGCAATAGAGTGAGGTTTTTCAAATTGTTCGAGGATTTGTAGTGTATTTTTGCGCATCGCGGCATAACATTTGCATTTATTTTTGAGTAGCAATGAAAAATATAAATACCTTGTTTTTCTTACTTTGACGACCTGTCATTCTTCTGAAAGGGCGATAAGTTCCAATATCATCTTCTGCACGGTCCCTTAAAACTTCGAAATGGAACATCTCCTTGAGTTTTGGTCGCACAAATGTCAAGTTTTTCCGTGTCAGTAATAGTTTTTTTATGGAGATTATTTCTCTAAACATTAGTTAGAGGACCTAAGGCCCGTATAAAAAGTTAAATTTTGTACTTTTTGACTCGTTTTTATTTTTGCTTCAAACTTTCAATATCTTCACTCTGCATCTGATTTGGAACATTTTTTCAATTGGAAGTATACATCTAGGACATTGGTTGCGAAAATAAAGGTCTTGCAGGTTAAAACTGAACGCCCAGTATATAATAGCCAATGATCGAGAAACGCTCCTGACTTCATCAACGATGAAACTCGCGCCACGGCATGATTAGTTGATAACATGTTTTTTTAATGTTTAAAATGCAGGGAAAGGTTTTATTGTTACAAGGCTGAACTCGATCCGGTCACTTAACTGTTTTACTGGTAAGGCTAAGTTATTTCAGGGGAATGAAGAAACAAAAAAAAAAAAAAAAAAAACGGTCAACAACGAACGCTATCTACTGGAGCTAAGGGTTAATCCACTGGAGCTGGAGTTAAAATTTCAATCATCAAAATATCACCAAAGAGGCAATGGCTTCGTAAAAATGTAGAAGCAATTTTCACCCGGCATACCTTGACGGGCGATTTTCTAATATGTAATAAACATACATTATAAATAGAAGATGTCAGAAAATTGTCTCTGGCTATAATAAGATGCAATCATCAAATTTCTAAATGCATTTTTTTTTTTTTTTTTTTTTTTGTAATTTTTAAGCTTGGACTGGCTTTTGGGATTTGTGAAAAATATTAAAATTCTGAGGAGATGCAATATTTTTTATTTACATCTTGTTACAGTGTGATTTGAAATGACTCAGATGTTTTTAACTTCAGTACAGATTTCGCGCCCCTCTACTTTTGGTGCCCTAGGCCCGTGTCCCCATTCCTTTATCTGATCCTGCTGTTACCAGGTGCACAAGAATCCCAAGAGGTACGCAGGGCCGCAGAGAGAGAAGGCGGGCCCCTTGTGAGTTATGTGACAGGGCCCCTCCCGCCCCCAAATAAAAGGAAAAAAAGGGGGAGGAAGAAAAAAGGGAGAAAAAGAAAAGAAAAGGAGAGAAAAGAAGAAAAACAAGGGAGGGGGGGGGAAATCAAAACCGCTTACTAAAAAACAATTAACTTTAATGTAAGTCAGGGGTGCCCACCTAGGGGAGGGGTCATGGTGCAGACTGTGCCATTGCAATTTTTAGGGGGGTTTAATGGGTATTTTTCACTTTTTTGGGGGAGCTCTTGCATTTGGGGGGGTCTTCGCCATAATTAGAGGGGTGTGCCCTTGCTCGAAGGGGGGCACCCCTGTTTAAGGGCCACAACAGTAAATACCAAAAGAGTAAATTTTATTTAATCTTTACGTTTTCTCTTAATCAGTAAGTTCCCGCCCCCTTTTTTCTTTCTTTCTTCCTTTCTTTTTTTTTCATTCTTTCTTTTTTTTTTTGCGTCAGTGTCCCAGGCCCCTCCCCCCAACGCCCGGGCCCCTAGTTTCCGACAAGGCTGACATGGCGTCTCGTCGGGCCTCGAGGTATGACTGAACTCTTCTGTCTTCATGAAAACGTTCTGTCCTCGTAATACTGAAGAAGTTCGAACAAAATCCACGAGTCCACCGGAAAAGCCGGCGGGCGATCGTCGCGTGCCGCTCCCGCTCTATCGTTTCAAGATCGCCGAGACAATGGTCAGCCTCATCCTGAACCATCAACCCTTCACGCTCCAGTAGCCGCGAGTAGGCAGGAGTGATGTCTTCGTTCCTTTTCACTCCTTCATTAATGGAACGTGGCAGGTCATTACGGAAGATTCCGAATGCCCCCCCCCCCCCTCGATCTGGTTCCTCGGATTTCAAGGTTGCTGTGTAGTTATCAAGAACTCCATCTGAGAACACGGTGCACGGTTCAAGTCCGGAAAAAGCCATAAAATGGAAAAATCAAAGTAATTATTAGCGCAAATAAGCAACAACATTGCAGACACGTGCTTCTGCGATGCTTGTGTGGTGTTTTCAACAATGTAAGCATTTATTTTCCTCGATGTTTCTCTTCTCAAAAGCATGGATCAAGCTTAATCGAAATTATTTACCTCATTGCATCCTATGATCAAGAGCAATACAGTAGAAGACCATTATAATGCACACCTTGGGACCAGAATTTTTGCGTTATACAGGTTTTGGCGTTATATAGGTCATTTCACAAATTTTTAAACTAATATTCAAAATATATCTATATATTAGCACTTCAGAATGAGTTTTATCTGTAGTGCACTAATATAATAATAAAGCACTAATTATACAATGAGTCATTCACAAATAAATATTTTTCTTTATTACAAGAAACTGAAATATCCTGCGCTTCTGCTAGTTTCATGGTTTGCATAACAGCTGTATTTTCAAGAGCCATCCAGTATTTTCATTTTACTGTGAATGCTAATTTTCATTTAAAAGCTTTGAATTAAGATGAAAAACTTATTCAAAATTTAATTTTCCTAACAATTTTTATGTTTGCAAGGCAAAACAGAGGGATTTTTTAAACTTCAAAACTTATTGTTTACTTCTGAAAAGGTGTGCGGTTTGTAGGGAATTGCGTTATACAGGTCGGCGTTCTAAAGGTATTCTACTGTTGTAATTTTCAAGTTTAAAAAGATCTAATAAAGGAAGCACCGAATTAAATTCTGACATTCTTTCTAATCCCTTTGTTGGCAACAGAAGTTGATGGTGAAGGCGCTTCCAATAAATCGGGATGAAGGCAATTGATTCCTATACAGAAAATGAGCAATCATTCTATATGCTCCGGTCAATATCATTAATACGACGCATATTCTTCGAAATATAAAGAAATTTGTTTCAATTTGTTGAATTCAATTTGTTTCTTTTTAACTTGTGATTCCTTGTCTGAACTCTGAACAACCGATTTCGTATCTGCTTTCAATTTCGATTTTCGATTATTAATTCTTTATTTTCCAAATATTCCTCGTTCCCCCATCGCCTCTCAAGAATTTATCAACCCCTTGAAGAGCCAAATAGCTCCTTTGAGGGCCAGGTTAGGAACCACTGAATTAAACCCCATCCACATTCTCTCCCCCCTCCTCAATCATAAAAGTTTCTGTCTTCCGCATTTTCTGCCATGGCTGCACGGGGGAGTTCAATGGTGGGCATTCTTAAAATATATGTATTTCTAATACAGAAAGTTGAGAATCAGAAATAGTCTTTAAAAATAGTTAAAATTTTGCCGTCAACGGGTAGAAAACAGCTTAAAATTTAATTTTAGATCTCTTTGATTTTTTTTTTTTTTTTAATCCAAAAACTCGGTATTTGTTACAAACAAGAGCAAACATTCCGTTTGACGGTTTTTCTGGCGAAAACCCGTGTATCAAAGGGCTTTTGTGCGAAATTTGAAAAAAAATCCGACGTAAACTGGATTCGAACAAGGAAAACTCCCTACTCAGAATACCTAAGCATCAACAGTGCTGCCAAATTTGACAAAAATCCGACGTAAACTGAATTTCAACCCACACACTTTCATAAAAGCAGCCATTTTTCAAACCTATTAATTTTTCACGATGCTAAATTTTTTTCTTAAAATACAAATTGCGAAAATACGCCAGAGTAAATTTTAGAGAAGGTATTTCCAATTTTCAATGCGTGAAACACGTTTATAGAGGCGCCAAACACAACTCTGCATTCACATAAAAACTACATTATTCGACAGAAAAATAATCTTCATGCCGTTGAAAATAATTCCCCCGTTTACTACTATTATTTATTTCCAAGGCTAGAATTAACAAGTAAATCGGCTTAAATCATTAAAATGTGGCCGAAAAGAACTCGTTTTGTCTGTTTGACAGGAATAGTTTAGTCATCATTTAATAAGTTATAGCTACTTCCTCATAATATACAGTACATTTTATGCCAATTAGTAGGAGCGATGACTACAGTTTGAGCTCAGACCAAACATTTTTGGGAGAGGTTGTTTCTGTTGCAAAAGGTTGCGATAAAAAAGACGTCTAGCATTAAATCACGAGCAATGCTGAAACATTAATAATCAAATTGTTTGTTTCATGCAATATCAGCTATTTCAAGGGGTCGTTCACAAATGATTGTCGCTCTTTGAGGGGAGGGGGATACGTAAATTGTGGCAGTTTGTGAGCAGTAATGGGTAGAGTTGGGGTTTCACTTCCTTCAATCCCTCTTTAAATTCTGCGCACAGATTTGTAACACTCGCAAACACCTCTACCAAATTAGACCACTGCTTCGTTTTTATTTGAGTCACACTAATGAGCAATTGAAATTTTGCGAAATACATGAGCGGATCCAGAAATTGTTCAAGGAAGGAGCCGATTGATTTAACTGAATCGGTTATTTCAGAAAGAGCGTAAGTCGAATGGATTCCCGTAGGACTTAAGCCTTTTGTGAAATAATCGATTCAACTTTCATCTAGTCGAGTCCCGACTTACGCGAGGGATGCGTTCCAAGACTCCTCGCGTAAGTTGAAATTTCGTGTTGTGGAAAAATATATGCATACACATTTTTTAAAGCATACCAAATACTTTTAGGCACTTATAAACACCCCACAAAATAGTACTGTACAGTAGATACAGTAGCAATATTTACGAGTTAAAAAATGAGGATACTAGTGATGATTTATGCTCCAAGATCAGATCGTTATTCTTATCTAATACATTTTTAAATACGCTTCACCTTTTATTTAAAACGTTTCAATATTGTAGCTACATCTCCTCTACCTGATCTTTTTATTAATCCACAATGCAAGAGCGCGCGTAGCTTCCATTTTCATAATTTTTACTTTGCTAGACTGCTCTGCAAGCTTCAATATTGAAACTAAGTTCTAAACTTTTACGGGCATCTTTTTGTTTTGACTTTTAATTGTACATATGGAATATTCACTCATACTTATTGTCGCGCTACCTTCGACGTTTTGTAATTGTCCAAGCATATCGAGAATCTTAGCCTTTTTAAATTTTTTTATCAGAAACTTCCTTTTTCTTCACATTTTCAAACTTTAGATGAAGTTTGGTGCCATTATGGTTATTTGATGCACTAGAGCACTAGACTAGTTTGGCGTGGGAACGTTGGCTGTCAGTGATGCTCAAATGGACGTAATAACATTCACGAAATCAATATTTAGTAGCCAATAACGAAGCTGATACTTCCTTTTAAAAAAATTCATGTTGTGGGCGAAAAATTCCGTTAGCTTTAAAATTCGTTACTCGTGAAAAATTCGCGTTTTAGCCATTTCGCGTAAGTCGGGATCGCGTTGTAGCGAGAGTCGACTGTACAACGTATCAAATTTGCTTTGGGGGGGGGGCACATCATTTTTATCTAATACTACTAAAATATAGAGATTTATCCAAGGAGGTCTCTCCGAACCTATTCCTTTCTTTTTCCGTTGAAAGTGGGGTATTCTAAGACAGTGTTTTAGAACTTCAATTTAGTAGAAATTCCGGGTAAATATTTCGAAATCCCCTCCCAGTAATATGATCGAAGGTCTTCTAAAATTGCGCTTTTTTGGAACTTAAGTTTCGAAAAATTACTGGAGTCACTGAACCCATTTCTTCCTTTACTACTACCTCTGAAATGTCTACAATCGCATCATTAAAACTTAAAATTTTGCAAAATACCCGGGGGAAGACCTCCTAATCACATTACATTCCGTAAAGTCCTCGAAAATGTCTTACACTTGAGTTTTAGAACTTCAATTTGGAAAAATTGCCAATGTAAAGTCCCTGAAGGGAGATTCGACCGCTTCCATCGCCCCTGCCTTGCAAGCATCCATCCTTAAAGAGTACAATGGAGCTAATCACAAAACTAGAAGAAAAAAAAATCACTATTTTGAATTATCATCATTCGTATTATTAAAATTATCATCATTATTATTATTGTTTTGAATAACGATTTAACTTATTTATTTATTTATTCATTCATTTTTACTCGGACTGGAAAATAATCTCAGCACACCAGTAAAAAGTTTCTACTGTGCCGGTCCTACAAACCAGCGGTTACGAGTCCCTGTTTTAGAACATAAATTCTATTCAGTTCAACAACGATATTCTTCAAAACTAAAAGAATTCAACACATCAAAGTAGAGGATCAGAATACGGTACGAAGCAGAATACTTACCTAAAATAAAAAAGGCGGGCGAAATTGATCAACTTTAAAAGCTGCTCAGAGCGATAAAACTAATAATGGCCCTTCGTCAAACATTGCAAAAGCATAAAAGTGATTGAAAACCAAACGAGATGAAATAGCAGACGATTCATAAAAAAACTTGACCCGCTGCAGCGCCATCTTTTGAAGGGCCATTAAAAATATTTTTATCCATATTATTTATAGAACGGATAGCAAAATAACTGCTTGCGGAGCTGGAATAGTTGTTTTGCTGTCATAATCATGGAAGATTTTGTTCCTTCATTCTTTCAGAGTTTTGGAAAAAGCCGGAATTAAGCAGCTGAAATTGAGAACTTCCTGAATTGTTGTTGAGATTATGCTTGAACAAGGTGTATTTATTCACCCAATGGGCAATTCCATGGTGTCGGACGTAAAAAATGAAGAAAATTTTCTCAGTTTTAATTCCATTTACTAAACATAAACTGTTCCAAAATGATTAAATTTATTTACAAGATACTTACGACATCCCACTGAATAAAAAATCATGTTAGTTTTTCAAGATAGATATCTAAAGTATAAATTAAGAAAAAATTAAAGAGTTGGTGTCGGACGTAAACAGACAAATAGTAAAATTGATGGTTCTCTTAAAAATTATTAAAAGTCTGTGAATTTGCTTACATTTTAATTTTAAAAACAGCTTAATTCTAAAGTATACCTATGATTGAAGCATATTTCAGTTTTCAAATGATATTATAAAGAATAAAATTATTTAAAAAATATTTTTAGCTTGGTGTCGGACGTAAATTTTCGGTGTCGAACGTAAATTGTTCATATTGGATGTAAACTATTGCTCTTAAATGTAGATATATAACAATGATTATAGTTATAAATATGTAAGTAACATTTTACACATACTGGAACAAAATTAACCAAGTAAATTCAAAAGTAGGGTTGATTGGGGGAAGTGGGACACTGAGGTAAGTGGGTCACCCCCTAAAACTGGAATACGCATATGGTTTTTATACTTTTTTACAATGATCATGTCATGGTTCATCACAGTGATTAGTTTTGCATATATTTGGGTTAAGTGGAATTTTTTTCTAGGTCAGACAACTTAGTCAAAAAAAAAAAAAAAAAAAATCTGAACAATATTTTTTTTCTGAACAAATAGCATAACATTTTCGTTTTTAAAAGCTCAATAATAAAAAATTTCTGGGGAAGCCACCGAACTCTGGATAAATTTCTTTAGGTTAAAATGTCGCTTGTAGAAATTTTCACGGGAGAGTACCCAAAGACTTCCTTTCCAAAGATTTCCCAAAAATGATTCGGAAGGGTACGACTTCGTCGAGGGTGTTTCAGAGAAAGCACCCCCGCCTTCCCCTACCTTATTTCATTATCATCTCCAAAGACAGCCTGAAATAGCGTTTCTCAGACTTCAATCTTGGAAAATAACCTGGAAACCCTGACCCCTTAACGTCACCACAGATAGTCTACATTTGACTTCAATTTTGTAAGAATTTTCAGAAGGAACCCCTCACCCATTTTTCCCCTGATATTACCAAAAACTTAATGAAACCGTAAGTTTTGGGGTCAATTCTGAAAATTTCCCCCCCCCCCCCACGGAACGAGTCCGCCTTCCCGCCTCTCTCCTCTTACTTTGCTGCAAAACAAAAAGTTGCATATTATTTATCAGTATTAAACTTTCCTTACGTTTTATGAATTCATCCTACTTTTTTTTTTTTTTTTTCTTTCTTAAAATGAGATGAATAACGGATGGGTGGCAGTTTCAAATTTTATCCCCACTTCAGAAAAATAGATGATCCGACTCTGATAAAATAAGCTGTTTTAGAGTTACAAAAGATCATCTGAAGTTTAAATGTGTACCGTGTACCAGTGATTGATTATGTATAACTTATTTCAAAATTTAACTAGAAACTAAATTTTAAACTTTTGCATTGACAAAACTGAAACTCGGAATAAAAGATACGTTTATGCATTCTCATTTTTGAAATTCTTGATCATGTTTTGTGATCTTAACCAAAGTTCTTGATGATGAGCAAATTACAGCGCTTGAGACAGTCACGACTGGTTTACAGATTTTTTTCGGATTGCAATAACTTCCTTGAATTAATAACCGGCTTTGCAGTGGAACCGTCCAAGGACGAGTGCCAACAATCCTTGGGTGCACTATACTGCGCTCACAGTGTGTTCTGCATTTATTTTGGCAGTGCGTATTAAGAGTTGATGCGACAATGACATTCCCAAAAAGCAAAATTAATAGTCAAAAGGCAAACTTGAATGAACGTTTGAAATTTGCATTCAAAAATTTAAAAAATATACATAAAACTACATAAATGACGGTACATCTTTACAAACAATAAACAGAGAATTCAAACTCACTTTTTTAATAGAATGCTTAAAAAAGCCATAATGAAGAATAATATCAACAACAAATCATTAAAAATTGGGTATTTAATTTCTGAAATTATACTTTAATAATATTTTGTAGTTACCTTTATGTAGAATTTCAAATATGTAATAAAATTGATTCTAAAAGATCCGTTTGACATCCGTCAAACTTGTAACGGATACGGATAGAGATCTTTAATTTCCCTGGGATATCCGCGAGTACGGATATCGGGCGCATCACTATATCTATAGTTACGGACAGCGTGATGCTTAGGGAAAGTGTGCAACATAGTAGAGGAGTAAGTGGTTAAATTTTAGCAACCGTAGCGATTTTTTGAAAGGGAGTTTTGGGAAGAAAAGCAGCAGACAGAAATAACTTTCGGGAAGCGCTGTTTTGATTCCCTTATGTGACCCCCTCAAAAAGAAAACAAAAAAAAAAGCTGCAAAATATTTTACCTCCTGGTCTCAAAAAAGTCAGTATTTTTACCTGTACAAAAATGCACAATATTCATTTGGAAATTAATTGAAATTATGCAGGTGGTAACATAATTTTGTAAGGGAGGGGGAGGGGAACGGACAAGCAATATTGATTTTTAAGCATTTACTATGTAAATTTCACGGTAAATTTCAATGGACTTTTGAACTCCTACGCATTTTTCGAACATTGCAGTACACTGTTGGAGTGCAGCTCCCTTTATATAGAATCACTTAATGTGATTTTTTTTAAGCATAATTTATCAAAAATGGGTTAAATCCCTCTTATTAAATTTTTTGTTGCGAAATACTCGTGTCAAGACAGTTAATTGAAAAAAAAATCCAAAAAACCTTTCCATTGGACTTGGTAGTAAAGGATTTACCCCTTCTTCGAAAACTCAAAGAAAATCGATGACGATAAATTTAAACTCATAATCGGAACCTGGCAACAATATTAACGTGGTAAAATAAAGGAACAAATCATGTGTTTTTTTTTTTTTTCAATGTTAGAAAAAAGTATTATGATTTTTCAACTTACCTAATTATGGAGACAAAAATTTTCACCCCCGCCTCACTCGCTGTTTTCATGTCGTCTGAGAGAAGATGGTATTAGAACGCTTGAGGGCGCGGCCAACAGTTTAGTACTCGTTCGCGAAGCTGTTTCGATTACTTTTTTCATACTTCTATTCCTTTTAGCATTTTTTTTTCCAGGTATTATTCTTTTTTCCTGGGATCGTCGCCAAAATCGGGTGGGAAAATGTTTGATTGCTCGTAAAAAGAGTTCAGGTTTATTGAAGTTTCGTCATATATATCATTACCATCAAACTCGCGAAAAGATTTCGTTAAAAATTAATTTTAACTCGCATTTTCTTTTTTTTTTTTAGAATTTTCAAACTGATCTGTTAACAGTTTTGAGTCGTATAAACTTTTTGAGCGGATGGGGTTCGTGAAAGTATGAGTTTGTGACAAGGGGAGGAACAAGACCTGTGACAAAACGCATTTTTTATAAGAAGTTTATGAAATTAAGCGAGAAATGTGACAAGGAAGGATAAGATGATGAGCAGGAGCGTGCAAAGAAATTTTGGGGCCCGTCACATTCACAAATGACTTTTCCTAATTACCCCTAATTTCAAAAATGTTGGGCCCCCTTCAAGCTCGGGCCCGGGCCAATAGGTGTCCCCCCCCCCCCTGTGCACGCCCCTGGTGATGTGTGACTTTGTGACAAAAGGGGGAAGGGGAGGGGTCGGAAAACATGAAAAAACGCGTGACATCATATCTGGACAGCGCAGAATGACCTTTTAGTAATTTCCGACCCCGGACGTAAAAAGGAAAGGGGGTAACGTTTGATGTGTACTTCCGAATGTATGCCAGTAGCATCTTAGCTCTTAAACAGATGAACCAATTTTGATATATATATATTTTTTTTTTTTTTCTAAAGGGGATTTAATCGAATGTGCTTGGCTAGGTTTAATTTTTGTCTGATTTCAACTAAGAAAGATATTAACTAAAACCGTGAAAATTGACATCTTTCTTAATTTTGGTTTGGTTTGGTTGTTTCGAAAGTTTAAATGAGTAATAAAAAACTTTAGACTAATGAGAAATAAAAAGATACCTTTGTGTAGAAAAGTAAAAGGAAATATTGCAACGTTAATTCGTCCAAAATTGCTGAGAACTGCATACACATATGTTTCGGGATTACAAGAAAAACCTTTTTCAAGCAAAAGAAGTGAGCTTATGAAGGAAAAAAATATCCGACAAAAGCAATTGACGGGTGTCAGCTATTTTCTTAACAGGTAATCTCAGTTTTGATGAGATGACATCTGCCTCGAGCTCAGTTATTGACTATTCCATACTGATGAGTCCATGACAAGTTCGAAACTGCAGTCTCTGGGCATCATAACCCGGCTGTCGGTATACTGCATTTATCGTTTAATTTTATTTTGAACACATTCTTGTATGCTAATGCAATTTTGCAACTCTGCAAGCAGGGACGAACTTACACTAAATAGGGCCCTGAGCTATTTCAGGCACGAGGCCCCTTTTGTAGTTCGGACAACTTTTCTTTTGGTGGCAAAGAGGTCTTGTTTAGTTGTGAGTAGGGCCGCAGAGAGCCAAGGCGGGCCCCTTGTCAGGTATGTTCCCGGGCCCCCTTCCGCCCCTCTCCTTAAAAAAAAAGAAGAAGAAGACGAAAAAGAAAATGGGAAAAAAAGAAAAAGGGGGAAGAAAAGAAAAAGGGGGGAAGAAAAGAAAAGGGAAAAAAGAAAGAAAAAGGGGAGAGAAGGGGGAGAAAAAAAAATCAAAAACTGCTTGCAAGAAAACAATTACCTCTATTTTAAATGCCCTAAGAGTAAATACCAAAAAAGTAAATTAATTTACTTCATCTTTACGTTTTTCCTTATTCGGAGTTTTTTTTCTCCTTTTTTTTTCAATCTTTCTTTTTCTTCTTTCTTTCTATTTTTACGTCAGTGTCTCAGCCCCCCCCCCCCCCCAAGGCTTGGGCCGGTAGTGTCCGACTAGGCTGACATGGCCTCTCGTCGGGCCTGGTTGTGAGTTGTGTGTGTGTTTTCACTACATGTTGTCTCCTTCTGCTAGTTTCTAGTACATAGCCACGCTGTTACCCTTTTTTTTTATGTGTTTTTCCAGCTGTCCTTCTTTGATTGACCTTAAAAAGGGGAATGGTATCAAGAGAATGAGGAATGGCTCCCCTATAAGTGCAGTGAGAATATCCCCAATTTTAAATGGGGCCCGGGAGGAATTTTTTAAAAATAGATATAAAATTCTGCAGTTTGAAGCCTGACAAGGGGTAATTAAAATTATTTTTAAAAAAACAGTAAAAAATTGACTAATAAAACGTTTTTAAGGGTTCTACTCCTTTGAAAAATACATAGTAAAAATTGCTTTTGGTTCGACAAATCAAAGACAGCAGTCGATAGAGAGAAAGAGCGAGAAAAAATAATGCTTTGTTCCTTGCTCACATCGGCTATCGGTCCTAATAGTTTTTTACTATCCCTCCAATCCACCAATAAATACAACAACGCATTAAATATTGTTACAAATCCTGTAAATAGTAATTATTGTAGTAACGTAACCTGTAAATAATTTCCCGTAATGAATATACAACCCCTTAACATATGGCTAAAGTATACAACCCCCTATTCTTTTTATTTTCATTGATAAAATTTGATAACGGTCTACGCATTTCTCGAAGCAGAAAGAATGTTGTAGAAAATTCTTGGATGTTTATAAAAGCCGTTAGCGATGGATAAACGGAGAGTTTCGATTGAGGATTTCGAACTGAGAGTGTGTATTTTGCTCTGTTTATAGCGAGGCATTTCGCTGTGTTGTTTTCGTATTTGGAAGTAAATACGTGTGTAAACGTTGAGTTTACGGTGTTGTGTGATAATTGCTTAATTGCTGATGAATAATTTAGCAGTTGTTGAAGATCTTTCCTGTACATAGTGTAAATAAATTTCCTGTGTTTTTATCAAGAACTGTGTTTTCATTTCAAGAAAGTGGAAGTCGCACCGAATCCGTTACAATTTGGCGCCCAACGTGGGGCTTCTTCTGGACTTTCTTGGAGTAAGTGTGACTTTGGACATTTTTTCATAAAGACTGTTTGAATTTATAGACTTTGTTTTTATGGTGATTACTCGCGCAATGGATAACCAATTAAAACAACTTCTGGAAGCAATTAATGCTGCGAAAAGTGACTTGGCTGAAAGTATGGCGGCTAATCAAGAACAATTAAAAAGTGATTTGACTGCAAGTTTTACTGCAAATCAAGAACAATTAAAAAATGATATGGCGGCTAATCAAGAACAATTAAAAAGTGATTTGACTGCAAGTTTTACTGCAAATCAAGAACAATTAAAAAATAACATTGCGGCTAATCAAGAACAATTGAAAAGTGATTTAATGGTACTGAAAAATGATTTAGCTTCTAACCAAGAGGAAATTAAAAACGACCTTACTTCGGTAAAGACTGTGATGGAAAACAAATTTAATGAGATAGAGCATCGAGTTGATGCTTTTGATGAAAAATTTGAAACAGTAGAAAACCGTATCGCAACAGTTGAAAATCATGTGGATGAGAAAATTAAAAACATGGAAAGGAGATTGGCGATCGCGGAAAGCAGCTCTGTACAGTTTGGCGCTCCCACATCGGTTGCTCGACCGTCCATTAAACTTGCCACATTTGATGGGAAAACTTCGTGGCAGGTTTACAAAACTCAATTCATGATAGTGGCGGAAGCGAACGGATGGGACTCTGCTACCAAGGCCTGCCATCTTGCAGCATCCCTGAGAGGTGACGCAGCGGACATTCTTCAGACCCTTCCGGACAGCCAGCGCCTGGATTTCGCCGCCCTCACATCTGCGTTGGAGCTTCGCTTCGGTGAGAAGTGCCAGAAAGAGTTCAGCCGACTCCAGTTGAAGTCCCGTTTCCAGAAAACCGGGGAAACCCTGCAAGAGCTAGCGGCGGACGTCGAGAGACTGTCTCATCTTGCTTTTTGCGACTGTCCTGCGGATGTTCGAGACAACCTGGCACTCAACTACTACATCGACGGGGTTCGAGATCCGGAAATCCAGAAAGCTCTACGGTTGGCGGATGTCAAAGACCTGAGTTCTGCTGTTGTGTATGCGATGAAGTTGGAGGCCGCCCAGCAAGCAACCCGCAAGGATCGCCATTCAATCCGCGGCGTGAAAACTGATGAGCCTGATCCGGTTTCGTCACGCTTTGCTGAACTGGAAAAGCAAATAAAAGAAATTGCAGGAATCCTCAAAAGGACTTCGGCTCCCAAATACCAAAATGGACAATCACTTAAGTGCTGGAAATGTGGCGGCGAGGGTCACTTACGAAGAAACTGTGAAGCTCGCCAAGAAACCAGAGGGAAGAGCACCTCTCCCTCGCAGGTCCAGGAAAACTAAGCCATGGCAATCTCGCGGGGCGGAGGTCGCCAAATTGGAATGAGCCCCATCTTAAAGTTTTCCAGATTTCATCGACGAGTGGCGGCAGTAATGGACTGTTTGTTTACGCATACGTAAACGGGTTTCCCTGCGAACTGATTATTGACCCTGGAGCCAATGTTACAATCATTAGAACAGATGTGGCTCGTCAATTTGGACTCAACATTCTTTGGACGCCGCCCTGCGTTACCCTCCAAACTGTGACAGGTGACAAGATCGAGATTGAAGATAAAGTAAACTTAGAAATTGTGTTTGGAAATGCCACTTACCATCATACGGCATTCGTTGCTGCTATCACGGACCCCTTCATTCTCGGATTGGACTTTTTAAAGAAGTATGACTTCAACCTCGACTTCAAGACTAATGAGCTGCACTCGATGAGAGAAGACATAGCCGTTTTCCCCGCAGAAAGTGATGCAAAATCCGCTCATCAAATAATAGCCCAAACAGATTTATCGATTCCCTCAAGGTCAGAATCATTAATACCTGGCTCCATTGAAGAAAGCAGTAGTTTTCGATTTGGACTCATTGAATACCCCAACCTAAACAATAACCTAAAAGGAGTGCTGGTAGCATCTACGCTTGTGGACCTTTCTATGGATGTAATTCCTGTGAGAGTCGCCAACGTAAGTGAAAGGCCCAGGAATATCCGAAAAGGTGATGTGTTGGCAACTTGTAATCCAGTAAACTGCATCATTAGAAGAATCAATTCCCCTGAGACTGTGTCTTCTGAGTCCTTGACATCGAAGTTAATTGGGAGTGCGCCGTTATCGAATGATCAAAGAACTGCTGCGGAACAATTGGTGGACGACTTCAAGCATCTGTTTTCATCTACATCGGAGGATGTGGGCCGGACGGATTTAACGCAGCATAGGATCTATACTGGAGAACACCCTCCTATTAAACAGCATCCAAGACGACTACCGTTTGCCAAGAAGGAAGAGGTCGAGACCCTCCTGAAAGAGATGCAGGAGAATGATGTCATCGAACCCTCGTCCAGTCCTTGGGCCTCTCCCATCGTCTTGGTCCGAAAAAAAGATGGCTCCACCAGATTTTGTGTCGATTACCGACGGCTGAATGAAATCACCAAGAAAGACAGTTACCCTCTTCCACGGATAGACGACACCTTGGACACTCTTTCCGGACACAAGTGGTTTTCGACCCTGGACTTGAAGAGCGGCTACTGGCAGGTTGAGATACACCCTGATGACCGAGAGAAGACAGCGTTTACAACTGGGCAAGGCTTATGGCAGTTTAAAGTGATGCCTTCGGACTCTGCAATGCACCAGCTACGTTCGAGCGTCTTATGGAGACAGTGTTATGAGGACTTTCCTACGAATCCTGTCTGGTCTACTTAGACGATATCATCATCGTGGGACGCAGTTTCGAAGAACATCTGGCAAATCTTAGGAAGGTGCTGCAAAAGCTTAAGGAAGCCAATCTGAAGTTAAGCCCGTCCAAATGTAATTTGTTCTGCCGGGAAGTGAACTACCTTGGTCACATCATCTCTTCTGAAGGTGTACAAACCGATCCAGAAAAGGTATCTGCGGTCAAGGGTTGGAGTCGTCCCGAAAACATCCATCAGCTGCGAAGTTTCCTGGGGCTCTGCACGTACTACAGGAAGTTTGTAAAGGGTTTTTCCAACATTGCACGACCTTTGCATAAGCTGACGGAGAGCAAGCAAAAGTTTGAATGGTCCAAAGAATGCGAAGATGCATTTCTACGACTGAAGGAGGCTTTAACATCAACGCCTATCCTCGCCTATCCTCAGCCTGAAAAATCCTTCATCCTGGACACTGATGCGAGCAACGAGGGCATCGGAGCTGTTTTATCCCAAGAAATTGACGGAAATGAACATGTCATCGCTTATTGGAGCAAATGCTTATCAATGTCGGAGCGAAATTACTGCGTCACCAGAAAGGAGTTACTGGCCATAGTGAAAGCTGTAGAACACTTCCATCATTACCTCTACGGCCGAAAATTTCTGCTTCGGACAGATCATGCCTCATTAACTTGGCTTTTGAACTTCAAAAATCCGGAAGGTCAGATAGCCAGATGGATACAGCGGCTCCAGGAATATGACATGGAGATCAAGCATCGAAAAGGGTTATCTCACGGTAATGCTGACGCTTTATCAAGGAGACCCTGTCCTGAGAACTGCCACTATTGTTCCCGAATCGAGAAACAGTATGGAACGACTAGCCCTACTGCCTATCAGGTGACAGTGACTTCAACATCATCAGAACCTGATCCATGGAGTGACGACCAAGTTCGAAAAGATCAACTTGAAGACCCCGACATAAAACCAATTTTGGAATTCATGGAAAGTGACAGTCGGCGACCTAGCTGGCAGGACGTTTCCATCTTCAGTCCTGCAACAAAAAGATACTGGGCTTTATGGAATTCGCTCCATTTACGGAACGGCGTGCTACACCGAAAATGGGAATCTGACGACGGCAAAACATCTAGGTGGCAGTTACTACTTCCCCGATCAAGGATTTCAGATGTTCTGAAAGAAATACATAGTAGTGCGACTGGAGGACATTTTGGTGTCTTGAAAACCCTCAATAAAGTTCGGGAGCGCTTCTTCTGGAGCAAGGCGAAGGATGACGTGGAGAAGTGGTGCCATTCTTGTGACGCCTGTGCTGCTCGTAAAGGACCGAAGAAGAGAAGCAGAGGGAAGCTACATCTGTACAACGTTGGAGCTCCTTTCGAACGAATTGGGATCGACATCCTGGGTCCTCTACCTAGAACTGCTGATGGGAACAAATACATTCTTGTTTCCATCGACTACTTCACCAAATGGCCGGAAGCATATCCCATTCCAGATCAAGAAGCTACCACCGTAGCAGAGACTCTAGTCCAACATTGGATCTCGAGATACGGAACACCTTTGCAGATTCATTCCGATCAAGGGAGAAATTTCATCTCTGCTTTGTTTAAGGGCCTATGTCAAATTCTCGGAATTGAGAAAACTAGGACAACACCACTACACCCACAATCGGACGGCATGGTGGAGAGATTTAACCGCACACTCCTGAATAATCTCTCACTTATGGTATCCAGAAATCAACAGGATTGGGACAAGAAGCTACCTTTGTTCCTGCTGGCCTACAGCAGTGCTGTCCACGAGACTACCGGATTTGCCCCATCTCAGATGCTCTTCGGACGAGAGCTTCGGCTACCTTGTGATCTCGCCTTCGGTCGTCCTCCGGATGCGCCTTCATCGCCTGAGGAGTACATCCAGGATCTCCAGGCCCGGTTGGAAGACGTTCATAACTTCGCACGAGAGCGAATCAACATCGCGGCGGAGAAGATGAAGACCAGATACGACACAAAGTCTACTGGACATGAATTCAACGAAGGCGACAAGGTTTGGTTATGGAATCCCATCCGACGGAAAGGTCTGTCACCCAAATTGCAGTCGCATTGGGATGGACCCTACAAAGTCCTTAACCGACTAAATGACGTCGTAGTGAGGATCCAAAAATCACCTAATGCAAAACCCAGGGTTGTACATTATGATCGGTTAGCCCCATACTATGGCCATAGTTCATGAGTATTATGTAAACAACCATGGTTGATAACATAAAAGTTGTAGATAATTAATTTTTGCTTTTAATGTTTAGTAATATTTCTTGTTATTATTGTGTTTCCTTTGCACTATTGGTTATTATTTAATGTGTGTAATTGTGAACTTGGGATAGAAGTTTGGCACCCTTTCTGGGGATTGTACTGCCCGGGACGTGCAGTCCTTGGGAAGGGGGCAATGTTACAAATCCTGTAAATAGTAATTATTGTAGTAACGTAACCTGTAAATAATTTCCCGTAATGAATATACAACCCCTTAACATATGGCTAAAGTATACAACCCCCTATTCTTTTTATTTTCATTGATAAAATTTGATAACGGTCTACGCATTTCTCGAAGCAGAAAGAATGTTGTAGAAAATTCTTGGATGTTTATAAAAGCCGTTAGCGATGGATAAACGGAGAGTTTCGATTGAGGATTTCGAACTGAGAGTGTGTATTTTGCTCTGTTTATAGCGAGGCATTTCGCTGTGTTGTTTTCGTATTTGGAAGTAAATACGTGTGTAAACGTTGAGTTTACGGTGTTGTGTGATAATTGCTTAATTGCTGATGAATAATTTAGCAGTTGTTGAAGATCTTTCCTGTACATAGTGTAAATAAATTTCCTGTGTTTTTATCAAGAACTGTGTTTTCATTTCAAGAAAGTGGAAGTCGCACCGAATCCGTTACAATATTAAATGATCAACAGTAAAAAATGCTTTTTAAGAAATGGTGTACAGATTTAGAAAATAGGTAACAAGAGAGTAACATACTACCCGTTTGGACAATGGGTTAGTTGCCGAAATCTTAAAAGTATTTTTTTCTGAAACATCATGCTTAAAAACATAAGATCTGACTTTTTAAATAATTTGACTAAGTTTAATATTTTTAAAACAATTATTTAAATCGGTGCGCTTTCATTGTTTATGCTTCTGCGGATGACATCACAAATGATGAAATGCCATTCACAATGCACAATATTTAATTCGCATCTTTAGTCACGTGTGCTGGCAACGATATGGCTGATAGCAAGTGTAGAGTGCAATATTTAATTCGTTTCTTGATTATCATAACGTGGAAACGCCGTAGACAGATGCACCAAAGTACGCGATTTATGACGTCATAAAGACCAAGCCTTACTTTCAAAATCGGACGTTAAAAAAAGTTAATTAAAAATTAAGCGTTGGGAAAATGAAAGTATTTTCTCGCTCCACGTTTTTTTTTTTTTTTTTTTTGCTCATTCTATCAATTTTAGTGTCTAAAAGTAGTACTTTTGACTGAAGGAAACAACCCCATTCAGTTTCATAATTTATACACTTGATAAGAAATAAATTGTAGCACACTTAACTTTTCAGACCTTAAGAGTTTCAAAGATTTACTTAAATATTTTTCAGTACTCTACAACACTGAAAATCGTGTTCGGCACTTCATTTGCCCCTTCCAGTCTCTGAAATTTTAGTACTTCATTATATAATTTTACAGTATTGTTCTGACTTTGTAAGAAATAGTTTTCTTAAGTCCAAAAGAAAAAATGAACTATGGATTTCTCATAACAACAATTTTTTTTTCAAATGCAAGCAGTGCTGAAGCAAGTAGTGTTTTTTTTTTTTTTTTTTTTTTGTCCATGCGAAAAATATTGACAATATGCAGTAGAAATAAGATAAAAGCAAGCAGTAACAAAGAGTTTCCAAAATGCTACGTTAGGGATTAAATAAATAGCAAGATATGAAACATGTGAGTCCCAAAAATTTATCAGAATTAATATGTTACAGAAACAAAAGAACCATAACTTTTGCATTTTGATGCAGGATCTAGCAAGGAGCTGAATTTGACATATTTTCTGATTCCTCTCCTGTATCCCCTCCTATTTGTTAGAAATTTTAAAATTCAAGACTTCCAGCCACATTTATCCAAATTTTCAAAGTTTTCAAGCACTTGAAAGTGAAATTTATTTTTTTCAAGTACGCTTCATTTTTAGGAACGAATCATACATATTTTCGGGAGTTGAGGCGGGGGGGGGGGGGGGGGGGGGGGGTGGGCAATAAAGTGGGGTCCCTTAGCAATAGTTTGTTTAGCTTACAGGTAAATCCGGCCCCTTCCTGCAAGATAGGTAAAAACAATTTCCACAGGAAAAAGGGAAAAAAAATAATAATAATTTGTACTTTGACATCTTGAATTCAAATTATATTTTTCGCAATCACGAGTGTGTGTGTGTGTGTGTGTGTAGGCGTGTGTGTTTGTGTCTGTGGGGGGGGGGGGTATGTTTGTTTGTGTGTGGAGGTTATGTGTATGTGTGTAGGCATGTGTGTTTGTGTGTGCGTGTGGGTAGTTGTGTGTATGTGCGTTTGTTTCGGGGGGAGGGGGGTATGTGCATGTGTGGGTAGTTGTGTGTATGTGTAGGTGTTTGTGTGTGTAGGTGTCTGTATGTATGCGTGTGTGTGTAGGTGTAAGCGTAGGCAAGTAAGTGACGCAACCTGAAGACGGTTTTCGCTAGGGGAGCAGCATCGTGAGGCGGCCGGCCGACGGTGGTGCAGCAGAGGGAGGCGGGGGGAAAATAAAATCATAGGAATTCAAAACTGTCAAGTGAGAACAATAAGCAATCGTGATTGCTCAAAAAAATAAAAAAAGCTTCGCCGCAAATTTACATATTCTTATGACTTTTTTTAAATAATTGTTCTGTAGTGGATAACAATTTTTATAAATACTAGTAACCACTCGTTAAGATATTTGTTTGAAAATAAGAAATACTGAAATAATTACGTTCTGCTTAGCTTTTAATGAGACAAACAGATAACTAATCCACTAGTTTCCTTTTTTGAAATTCAAACGAATAGCTAGGATATTTATTTCTTTTGTCGTTAGCCCCTGCGTCGGACATTTATCGGTACAACTCAACTCACCTCGGAATACTAATGACAAAATGAAAGTTTGGAACAGTTTCCGATAAGCAATGAAAAAAGTAATTCGAATCAATCTGTTTTTCTCCTTTTTCAGAAAAATTCTACCCTATTTTTCTTTTTTTTTTTATCGCCGTGGAACATTTGTTGAAAAGAAAAAGAAAAACCTTTCGCATATTTGCTTAGAAATTACACAAAATTAGTTGCACACGGAATAAAGAAACATATCAATAAGCTTAATTGAATAAAGAACATCAATCACCTTTTTTCACCTCATGATTGTGTTAATAACCTAATGCAAAATTAATTCTATTGACTTATCTTCTGTTTCCTTTTTTTTGGAAATAAATGGTGTGCATGTTATTTTCAAACGAACCAATAAACATCTGAAGTCACTGATCACAACTGCTCGACAAAAAAAAAAAACTTCTTGAATGCTTCTGACACCATTCTCATTGATTCTCCATGGAAAATTATTTCTTGAATCCAAGTATGACCATCGCTTTCTCCCATTACCCACAACTTATTGGAGGATAGCCCCCCCCCCCCCATTTTTTATTTATTTATTATTTTTTTCGACAGTTTCAAAGTCATTATTTTTATTTTGAAGGGAAGGGACAGCAGTACCGGGTCAAATATGCAATCCCCAGTATTCGGTATTTTAAAAATGTGATACTGGTATTAGGAATTTTATAATTTTGTGCAAAAAGTACATTATTTAAAAAAATTGTTTTTGAGCAAATTATAAAATGAAAGAACAAATGTTATAATAAGAAATGAATGATAATAAGCGCACATTAAATTGTCATAAAGTCTGGAACTAGTGTATGAATTACCTGCAGTTGAAAATATTCTTCCTGAATTCCCGCTGGTCAGTGGTACAGTGAACAATGCGCGATGCACCTCCTCTAATTGCTTCAAAAATATTTGCCGAAATAAAAAAAATTTTAAGCATACCTTCAACAAGAAACTATGATAAATACAAATATTAACAATAAGTAAATAACTTTCTACAAACATTACTATAACTTGTAGTATGAAATTGTACAGAGTAAACACGAAGCATAGTTTAGAAAGTTCGTAAAACTTAATGAAATATTAAAGGATCCATTTCTAAGTTCATGCTACGATACCCTCAGCTCAGTTTTTTATGAAACAATATTATTCTTTTCAGTCATTTTATTCTTTCTAATTAGTGGAACCCGCACGGCTTTGCCCGTAGTAGAAAATTAAAAGGTCTTTTGGTTCGCCTGTATATTTACAAATAATGCATGATGAATTTCTCGGCATTTTGCTTGCACATGTCACAATTCCACGTTACGATAACTTGGTAATTTTCTCTCCATCTTATGATAATTTTGCTCGGGAAAATGTTCTTAAAACTGAAATAGAAAAAGAACAAAATCGAATTTTCGAAAAATTGCTTCGAGGTGCACACCACCATGCTACACACTAATTCTGTGCCAAAATCCATGAAAATCGGCCGAACGGTCTAGGCGCTATGCGCGTCACAGAGATCCTGACAGACACAGAGAGATCCTGACAGACATGGAGAGATCCGGACAGAGAGATATCCATAGAGAGACTTTCAGCTTTATTATTAGTAAAGATAAAGACTAAACATATGATTCAGGCCGAGGAGTCAGTCACCTTTCTCACCTTTAGTCACCTTTTGAAAATTTGGTTACTTTTAGTCACCTTTTGCAACTTTTGTCACCTTTCTCACCTTTTTTGAAATGCGTCTTAGGAATTTTTTTTTTAATAATTAAATCTTTGAAAAGTATCTGAATGGTATCTTTAACAGTGAAATTAATTTAAAAAATAGCCTTAAATATTCCCCCCCCCCCCACCTTGTTGTTGTTTAAGAAAAATAACTATGCTATCGGGAAATCGGGGAATTTTTTTTATCGCTTGCAATTGCACCCTATGAGCAGAACCAGTCTTTCTATCCCTTCTACAGATGGACTTGCTCCTTATTTTCGGGAATGTATGTTGAAAGAAGCATGTTTATCCTATTATACTTTGAGCTTTGATGAAACTACCAATGTCAAAGACAAAAAAGAACTGCAACGAACAAAAAAATATTGGTCTGAAAGCCAATGTTACATCACAAGAAGGCATCTCAAAACTTTCTTCTTGGGCAAGGCAGTTGGTGAAATTTCTATTGAGAAGCTATGTGAAGCACTTACCGAGAGTAATTATCCATGAATAAATGTCTCATGCTTTCCTTTGGATGGTCCTTATGTTAATAAAAAGGTTTTTAGGTTTGACACTATTATCCTTGAGACACGAGTAAAAAGCCTAATAAATATTGGTACTTGCAGTATTCATACAATGCATAATACGTATGTCAAAGCATTGCAGTATTTAGGTGAAGAAGCATCTGAACTTCTTAGTACTTATAGCTATTTTGATGGTTGGCCTTCCCGTTATGAGGACTTCGAAGAAGTGCAAGCTCAACTAAATACACCTCATCACAAGTTCCTGAAACACACAATTACCCATTGGCTAACTCTTGGACCTGCAGCAAACAGACTACTGGAACAGTGGGATGCTCTTCAGTATTATTTTTTTAAACATGTGCCTTTGAAAAAGAATTCAGCTATGCAATGCAGGTCATATAAAGCTGTTGCAAATGTTTTAAAAAGACTTTCTATAAAAGCTGAGCTGCATTTTATCTTTTCATCTGCTGATTTGTTTATGCAGTTCACGAAACGCTTTCAATGCCAAGCGCAGGGCCGTGTCCAAGGGGAGGGTTTTAGGGGTTAAACCCCTCCCATTGGGGAAAAAATTAAGAAAGCCAAATTAAGAAAATGTGTATTTGGTTTTTATTAACACAAATGTAAAAGTTAGTGTGCAGCGATATCGGAAAAAAAAGCAAAAGAAATAAAACTTTTAATTTGAAGTTATATGCAATTTACAACTGTGAGGGCTTTATCAACTAGAATAATACTTTGGAAAAACTATGGAGGATGAACCACAGAATGATTTGTCAATACCAAGCATTATGAACTTTGTACCTATATGTTGCAGCAATGAAGATGCGTTGATTGTGTTTGGTAATTTAATTTACATCTGCAATAAGCTTTTTCTTGTCTAGTATAATAAGCATTACTTCAGAATATGAAGCCTGATATACATGCTGCATTATAAAAGAACTTGTGAAAAGCTTTTTAAACATTTTTATTGCATATACTGCATAGTAAACAAATTTGAATAGAAAGAAACAAGCAAGGTTTTTTGAAGTTTGAATAAAAAAAAGCTGTAAAATGATGGAGTACTGCTGTCACTTTCTCAGCCAGAATTATCCTTCAAGTGCGGGAAGGGGGGGGGGAAGCAGTGTTTACAGGTGTATAAATGTCGTACTGGAATCGGCAATTTAACGTAAAACTAAAGTTTGTAAGGGATTGAACTCCCTGCCCCCCAGTTAAGGATGTACTAGTTTTAAAGCCCCTCCCTATATGAAAATCTAGACACGGGCCTGGCCAAGCGCCTATGATACACAAATTGTACCAAGAAATAGAGACCATTGTTCAAACTTTTATGGCTCGAGTTATAAAAGCCTCTGTCATAAAGAAAGTTGATTTTTCAAACGTAGACACGGTTAAACTGTTTGCAGTTGGCAACAGACTACCTCTTGAAGATCTCGTTGTTAGTGGATAGGTGACAGATGAACTGTCAAAACTGAAAGAAAATGAAAAGGTTATGTTCTTAAGAGGTGTTAAAAAGCATTGTGTGACTGTATAAAAGTATGTAATAGAAAAAGGTTGCATATCAAACGGGTTACTGAAAAGTTTCAAATTTTTGGATCCAAAAGAGAGACGTAAATCTAGAAGCTGTAAGGATTTGATAAAGATTACCAAAATCATGCCTTTTAATGTTCCACTCGATAGGTTGCAAGATGAATGGAAACTTTTGCAGCTGGAAAAAGATGATGAAGCATCCAAAAACAAAACCATTGATATCTACTGGCAGCAGCACATTTCAAAAAAGGACTCAACTTCCAATGTTCTAAAGTTTCCCAATGTTTCTAAGGTCATAAAAGCTTCACTTGCATTATCATATGGTAATGCTGACATTGAAAGACTATTTTCCATTTCAAAGCATCTTTTTGGTGAAAATAAGACAGCAAGGACTGAAAGATTTTTAAACAGCATACTTATAGTTAAAGACGCTGTAAAAAAGAATATCCTCATTTGCTTTCTTTACCAATTGGTCCAGAAATGATTAAATGTGCACAACAAGCACACGCAAATTACACAACATACATGGAGGAATGTAAAAGGAAAAAGGATTTGGAATTGAAACAGAAGCAAAAAGAAGAGCAAAAAAGAAAGAATTGTGAAGGAGAAACTAAGAAAATGGAAAAAAATTAAAACATCTATTGAAAGTGAAACTGTAGAAATCTTTACAAAAAGCATATAGGCTATTTTGGTAAAAGTCAATAAAAAGAGATAATCCTTTTCTGTTTTTTGAGTTCTTAACAAATTGCTTTTGGTCACCTTTTAGTTACTTTTTTTGTCACCTTTTAGTCACCTTTGTTTTCAAATTTGTCACCTTTCTCACTTGTTTCAAAGGTCATCAGCAGTCCTCGGCCTGATGATTATATCCTACGTTTTACAACTTACTCCCAAAGTTATTGATTTTTGATTCAACAAAAAAATATTATTAAACATCATTTTATTAAAAAATTCTGTAAATACTTTATTATTTTTTTACAAACTGAAAGTTGAAGTAATGTTATTTATTTTATTTATTTTTCCTATTCTGATGAGTACAACGTTGGAATATTTTTCATGAGTCGATACTTTTCTCCTTTACCATGATGCTTTTAGATAAGCTTATAGTTTTTATCTTTATCTTCTTTATCTTTACTAATAATAAAGCGGAAAGTCTCTCTGTCAGGATTTCGGTATCTCTCTCTGTCTGGATCTCTGTGACGCGCGTAGCGTCTAGACCGTTCGGCCGATCTGCATGAAATTAGGCACAGAATTAGTTTGTAGCATGAGGGTGTGCACCTTGAAGTGACTTTTCGAAAATTCGATTTTGTTCTTTTTCTATTCTAATTTTAAGAACATTTTACCGAGCAAATTATCACAACATGGACGAGTAAATTACAAAATTATCATAACGTGGAACCGTATCATGGACGAGCAAATTAACATAGCGAATTGGCGAGAAATTCATCATCCATTGTTTGTAAATATACATGCGAACCAAATGACCATTTAATTTCTACCACGGGGCAAAGCCGTGCGGGTACCGCTAGTAAAGAAGAAAAGTCTTGGATTAAATGGCTACTAATAATTAAAAAATAAATTTTAGTTAAACTGCTCCTGAATTAGCCTGCTGACTACAGGCCCTAATGATCTGACCCTAATATCTTAAACATTTATGTATCCTACATTTTCAACAAAAAAAAAAAAGAACAAGATTAAAAGAAAAGATTAAAAAGAACAGGTTACAAGCAGAGAGAACCGCATTCTTTGGAGAGTCAGAATTTTCTCACGACACCTTTGTCTATCTCTATTATATTTGAATGTATTGAGACTGTGGACACTTTGCAGTACCCTGACAAGGAGCCCGCCTTGGCTCTCGGCGGTCCTGGGTGCCGCGGTTGTGGGAACCCACTTTAAGAACCCCCGCTATAAGCAGGGGTGCCCACCTAAGGTGGGAGAGGGTCATGGCGCAGACTGCGTCGTTGAAAATTTTAGGGAAGGGAGGGGGTGTTGTTTTATTTAAGGGGTATGACTTTTTTTTTTTGGGGGGGGGGCTCTTGCTTTTGGCGGAGGGATCTTCGCTATATTAAGGGGGGGCGCAATTGCTATTAGGGGGTGGGCATCTCTGCTATAAGTCACATGGTGTACCAATCGGTTCTGCAATCGTGTACTTTCCCCTGTCAAATTTACTGTAAAAAATGTTTTGCTCTGTAAACACTTCATTTTACTGGAGCATTTACCTAAAACCTCTCAAATTTTTAACAGCTCGGAAATCTCTCATGGAATATCTGCTGACTCTAATAAGACGTCATTCGCGAACACAAAACCGGGATTCCCGAACAAAATGAAACAGCGGGAAATCTCTCCCCGAATGATCGAATACAAAATTCATCGTCCACCTCCGGAGCGAAATCCCGAGCGAAGTTTAGTTGTTGTGTAGTTAATTAAATGACACCGGAGTGATCCCGGCTGAGACGGCTCCAGTGGGTGTGGCACTCTCTCTTCTGCTTAATTTGCCCTTCCCTGCGGCTAAGGATCGATCGGCTTGAATAATTCAGCCCAGGATTAAATCAGAAGACTGCCCACAAAGATTTAAATGATCCCATAGACTAGCTGTTACCTTGACCTGCGAAAGATAGTTCCGTCCACATCGCACAGAATGCATTTCATGAAACGTTTCCAAACGATCGGGAACGCCTTTGAAAGACGCGTGAAGTTAAGTAAACTGTTTTTGGCATCGTTGGAATTTAAGTGCAATTGGAATGCCGTCAAGGTTGCTACGTGAGGGATGACGGTAAGGATCATCTCCAAGGACAAGATTGTCGATCAATAATGGGACATCGTTCACGGAGTGGAATTTTTCTCCGCATAAAACTTTCATTTGAATTATAATTAATAGTTTGTCGCGCAGCACTTTATTCGAATCTTCTATCTTGATTGTTAGAGACTGATCAATATGAAGGAAACTCAGAAAGTTATATCTTATATCTGTTCATAGGATTTAGAACTGTGACAATTCAATATTTTATAGTGACAATTCTACAGAGAAAATTAACCTCATAAAGATTAAAATTAACAAATAAATAAAATCATGTTTCATCAAGCATTCGACTCCATAGTCAAAACATTATTGTAGAGATCGTCACTCATGTGCTCGTATGTGTAACAGAAACGTCTCACATGCAAAAACAGAAGGAAAATAAATGCCCGTCACTCCGAGTTTTTCCAGGGGCGATTTTTACACGCCTACTTAAATTTTAAAACACTAATTTTTCAAAGTCAAGGGGGTCAATTGACCCCCCTAAATGACGGGTCTGGTATGGATTTATCCAAAAAAAACCTTTCTGGCTTTAATGTTTCAATCTTTATACTGAAAATGAGGCTGAAATTCTGTTTACAATAGCATCTTGTACAGTAGAATTCCAATTATCCGAATAAATTGAGACCGGACCCCTTCGGATATTCAAATATTCGGATAGTTGGATTTTTCTGAAAAAAAAAGAGGTCTATTTTAATCTATAATCTATTAATGCATGTATCGTGACAATGAGAGAAGAAACTTTTTAAAGAACAAGATTTTTTTTCTTCATGGAAAAAAAAAAGGAAACACTTTTCATACTAAGCGTTCTTACAAGTGCTGCTCATTAGAACAGTATGTACTGTGGTACTGTAAATGAATGTCATTGCTGGCTGAACATCTCGGTCAAAGTAAGCTGTCTGAGCAGGACTGAATTTAGGGGAGGGCAGGCAGGGCTACTTAACCGGGGCCTCCACAACAGAGGGGCCCCCACAGTAAAATTTTTAGAAAATATCCTAACTTTCACGGGTCAGCAAATTTTACGTTTTTTTCTCCCCTATAAATAATAATAATAATAATAATATAAAAAAATAAATAGCAGTAACTTCAGAATGTATTTACCATTAAAGTGCTGATCGAAAATATCGGATATATATATATATATATATATATATATATATATATATATATATATATATATATATATATATATATATATATATATATCAAAATATTCGGATATATATCAAAGTATCGGATATTTTTGAAAATATGATGATCTTTTCGAACCCTGATTAGGGGCCTCCACGCTTCCAAATCCGGTGTCTGAGTAGCGCTTATTCACATAAAGAAAGGACAAGGACAAGGACTTCCTCACCGCAGTCAGACTTCACTGACCTTGATACTTTTGATGGAGTGCAAATATTACGCCGCCTGACTAATTTTGGAGCGAACGCGAGGGAAAGGGTGCACGAGAAATTGGAAAACTCGGCAAGAGGGCATGGGATAAAAAAGTTCGGTACCTATGGTTTCAAAAGTACTGCCGGAGTTTTGCGCGGGAGTCACAAGCGTAAAATTTTGAATTCAGTTAAAACAAAACAAAACTATCCCAGACACACAGAAACTGGATTAAAAGTCCAATTGCGTTGTATGGAAACGCATGGAGTTTCCTCTACAATCTATTTCCTCTCCCCCATCAGGTAGCAAATCCCAAAGGAGCTTATAAACTCTGCGCACGTCACACCCAGAAATAAAGCATTTTTTCTGCCAACACCGATATTGATTTTTCAGAAATTTCACGATTGCAAAATACATTTATTTCGATACGATTTCTTTAGATAGACTAGTAAAATGGCCAAAACCGTGAAGGAGAAATGGAAAGTCGTTATTGGTTACAATGGAAGATATGGTGCTAACTGGCCAAGCATATTTCTTTAAACTTTTTATTTCTTTTTTAATGTATTTATGTTCATTACGTACGTAGCGGCGTCGTAGGGGAACATGGGACAAAGTGAACTAGAGGGGCAAAGTGAAATGCTGAAATATTTACTCTGCTTTGAGCACCACCTATCTGGTATTATTTTAACCATATAGTACCATGTAGTCTATTCTAATCAGGAAAAAAATACCGCCGAAGATTAAAGCATTTGGTAATACAGGCAATTTTAAAAAATTGAAACTCATATTGTAATATTTGCTGTAAGTAAAAAATTATTTTTGTCACTATACAATAATAAACTTCTTGTAATGAACATTTCAAACATTAGTTGACAACTCCTAACATCCAATTCAGTATTAAATTAGTTAATATTAAGCTTATTTGTATTTCAAATAAGTTGTACAATTAGTCAAGTACATAAGGGCAAAATGAAATAGTTTATTTCATTTACTCACTCAATCCTTTTATATAAATCACTTACATTTTCCTGTATGAAATAATTCATTTACATTCCTTTACTTAGTAATTCACTTATTTATTCATTTATTTTCTTATTTATTCATAATTTAACTCGCTCATTTATTTTTCGTCAAATGTTAATTGATATACTAGTCATTTAATTATTTTCAGTAAACTACCGCCCATTAGCCAGGGCTAAAGCAGAAATACGTGAAATACACCGCCAGCTCAGTCATTTCCAGCCGAGGACTGCAGTTTCGTGCTTATTAGCACTCATCAGCCCGGCATAGGAAAGTGACTGAGCTGGAGATGGAAAACCTCTTAAGGAAGCCAAGAGTGCGAAACAAACTGGTAGCTAATATAGAATTAGCAGACCAGAAGAGTGACCGAAGCAATGGTTCGGTTCAACTTGAAGATTGAACGCGAGGCAAGGTATATTCAGTAAACTACCGCCCATTAGCCAGGGCTAAAGCAGAAATACGTGAAATACGCTGCCAGCTCAGTCATTTCCAGCCGAGGACTGCAGTTTCGTGCTTATTAGCACTCATCAGCCCGGCATAGGAAAGTGACTGAGCTGGAGATGGAAAACCTCTTAAGGAAGCCAAGAGTGCGAAACAAACTGGTAGCTAATATAGAATTAGCAGACCAGAAGAGTGACCGAAGCAATGGTTCGGTTCAACTTGAAGATTGAACGCGAGGCAAGGTATATTCAGTAAACTACCGCCCATTAGCCAGGGCTAAAGCAGAAATACGTGAAATACGCTGCCAGCTCAGTCATTTCCAGCCGAGGACTGCAGTTTCGTGCTTATTAGCACTCATCAGCCCGGCATAGGAAAGTGACTGAGTTGGAGATGGAAAACCTCTTAAGGAAGCCAAGAGTGCCAAACAAACTGGTAGCTAATATAGAACTAGCAGACCAGAAGAGTGACCGAAGCAATGGTTCGGTTCAACTTGAAGATTGAACGCGAGGCAAGGTATATTCAGTAAACTACCGCCCATTAGCCAGGGCTAAAGCAGAAATACGTGAAATACGCTGCCAGCTCAGTCATTTCCAGCCGAGGACTGCAGTTTCGTGCTTATTAGCACTCATCAGCCCGGCATAGGAAAGTGACTGAGTTGGAGATGGAAAACCTCTTAAGGAAGCCAAGAGTGCGAAACAAACTGGTAGCTAATATAGAATTAGCAGACCAGAAGAGTGACCGAAGCAATGGTTCGGTTCAACTTGAAGATTGAACGCGAGGCAAGGTATATTCAGTAAACTACCGCCCATTAGCCAGGGCTAAAGCAGAAATACGTGAAATACGCTGCCAGCTCAGTCATTTCCAGCCGAGGACTGCAGTTTCGTGCTTATTAGCACTCATCAGCCCGGCATAGGAAAGTGACTGAGTTGGAGATGGAAAACCTCTTAAGGAAGCCAAGAGTGCGAAACAAACTGGTAGCTAATATAGAATTAGCAGACCAGAAGAGTGACCGAAGCAATGGTTCGGTTCAACTTGAAGATTGAACGCGAGGCAAGGTATATTCAGTAAACTACCGCCCATTAGCCAGGGCTAAAGCAGAAATACGTGAAATACGCTGCCAGCTCAGTCATTTCCAGCCGAGGACTGCAGTTTCGTGCTTATTAGCACTCATCAGCCCGGCATAGGAAAGTGACTGCGCTGGAGATGGAAAACCTCTTAAGGAAGCCAAGAGTGCGAAACAAACTGGTAGCTAATATAGAATTAGCAGACCAGAAGAGTGACCGAAGCAATGGTTCGGTTCAACTTGAAGATTGAACGCGAGGCAAGGTATATTCAGTAAACTACCGCCCATTAGCCAGGGCTAAAGCAGAAATACGTGAAATACGCTGCCAGCTCAGTCATTTCCAGCCGAGGACTGCAGTTTCGTGCTTATTAGCACTCATCAGCCCGGCATAGGAAAGTGACTGAGCTGGAGATGGAAAACCTCTTAAGGAAGCCAAGAGTGCGAAACAAACTAGTAGCTAATATAGAATTAGCAGACCAGACGAATTATTTGTTTATTGGGTTTCATTATCTTTTCATTTATTCATTCAACCTTTTATTTACTGATTCTTTTCATCAAAAATATGTTTTATAATCGAATAAAAAATATTTCATTAGAAAAATATTTTATTTTTCCCATTGCCTCATAAAAAAAATTTTTCCAATTTTTTTTGAAGACTCAACTTTACTGCCAAAGCTAAAAAATGTTGTTTCAACGCAAGTTTTAATAAAATACAATGTGTTTTCTTTATGTACTGTAATTTTCAAAACAAATTTCCGATTTATTCATTTTGAAAAAACTCAAGCCATCTTAACCATTTCACTTTGCCCCTCATTCCCCTACTAAAATGTGGAGGCATAAATTTTTTTTTCTGCACTACAAAATAAACAGTACTACTATTCGTACGACAATAATTCGCAACGTAGCTTTTTTACTTCAAGATAATTTTTTTGCCGTTTGCGAAGTCTTATTATTAAGCAGTAGTGGATATTAAATATAATGATTGTTCAGTAGAATTGCTCACGAATACCTACATTTGTGTGACAAAATGTAGTAGAAAATCTATCGGCGTCTTATGATTAAGAAAAAACGAAATCTAACTTTCAACTCCCAAAACTTAAAGAAATAAGGCTTTCCGAATATCCCTTCATAAAAATGTGAACGGCTAATACACTGCTCGACATTGAAAATGCAACAAGAAGGAGTGGTCAGAAAGTGATGAAATTTGGAAAAAAGACAGAGGCAGCAAGGAATAATAAATGATCTTAATTTCAAAATAATAGGCAGAATACAGAGCGAGAACGGCGTCGGCTCATTAGGATGTAGGGACCACCGCGGACAGCGATGCACGAAGAAACACGTTTAGGCATAGAGTCAATAAGGGTGCGGATGGTGTCCAGAGGGATGGCTCTCCATTCCCTTTCAACCATTTGCCACAGTTCGTCTTCTGAACGAGGCAGGGACAGAGTCTGCAAACGACGTCCAATCACATCCCACACATGTTCGATTGGTGACAGGTCAGGAGAGTATGGTGGCCAGGGAAGCATCTGTGTGCCTTGGAGAGCATGTTGGCAGATGCGAGCACTGTGTGGTCGGGCGATATCCTTCTGAAAAATTGCATTAGGTAGCCCTTTAATGTAAGGGATTGCCACCGGCCGCAGCACATTATCCAAGTATCGTTGGACCGTCATAGTGCCCTGAATATGAACTAGACGTGATATGGAATAGTACGCAATTGCGCCTCAAACCATTATGCCACGTTGTCGTGCGGTGGGACGTTCCACAGTTACTGCCGGATTAGATCTGTCTCCACGTCGACGTCACACACGTATGCGGCGATTATCACTGGATAAACAGAAGCAAGATTCATCTGGGAACACGACATTTTGCCATTCTGTCATCCACGTCGCTCTAGTTCGGCACCATACTAAACGTTGCTGTCTTTGCGTGAGGTCAATGGCAGTCTTCTTAGCGGACGCCGTGATTGCAGACCACGGCGACCAAACGATGGGGAATGGTTCTGGTTGACACGGGAACATTCAGGGTATCTTGCACCTGCTGCAGAATCGAGGAACAAGGAACTGGTGGGTCTGCAACAGCTTGTCGGTGGATGCGTCACTCTGGCTGCCCCTGCACCCCTCAATATTGCCACATTTCGTTGTTCCAACCATTTTCGGCACAGCCGATGCACCGTGCTCGCATTCATGTGGGTATCAGCTGCGATTTGACTTACGGACCAACCTCCCCTTCTCAGTCCGATCACGATACCCCTCGTAAAATCGTCTGTCTGCTGGAAGTGCCTTCGTTGACGTCGGCCTGGCATTCTCTCGTGTTACACGTATCCTCCAAGACAAAAACAAAATGGGTTCGATAATTCTCCAGTCAGAAATAACGACACGAATATTGCCCATTTTGCAAGTTCCTTCCCTTATATCTTACTTCACGTTCGTCGGAGGGCTGCGCATTTCACATCATTTATATAACTCAGCAATGTACGTCTATTCTAAAATTTGCATAAATTTCTGAACACTCCTTCTTTTGGTGTTGCATTTTCAATGTCGAGCAGTGTATAATGCTCCCTTTCCCCTCCAAATCAAAATAATGGCTATGAAATAGGGGAAATGTATTTCCCAAGAATGGTGGGTGATGGGGGGAAACGGTGGTCATATTTGAATTTAGGAAGTCATTTTACATAATAATTACCAAGAATGGAGCCGGAAGCATTTATTTTTTTCCTTTATTAGCCAAACATTTGACATGGCAGGGGAATGAGCAACACATCCTCAACACTCCTCCTTTTCAAGGAAAAAAAAAACGAAATACAAATGGATAAAAGAGGTTACAGGACAAATCTAAAATTAAACTGAAATTTTAAAAGAAAAAGATAAAAATTGAAAAAAAAATTAAAAAAAAAGAGTGAAGGAGGGGGGGGGGGGGAGGGAGGACCTAAAAAAGGGACCAGTTTGAAGCCCTAATAGTTTTTCAATTGACTTCATTTGTTGGAGCATAGAAAACCCCTACATTCTTCAGTATACAGTGGTGGTCAGAATTATAAGGACAGCAGAAAAATTGCACAGAGAAAAAATTATTTCTGAAATACTTCATTGAAACTATCACACAAAATGACTTTTTATGCTAGGAATCATTGTGAAATGCAGAACATTTGAAAATACGAAACATAAATGTTTTGCCGTGATTAATCTTTAAAAATGTCATTGTTAAAACTATACAAGGACAAAGAGCGTTTTGCCCTCAAAAAAAAAAAAAAAAACTGTAGTAATCAAAACTACCCTTTTTTTCAATCACTTTTATCAGTCTTGACGTCATGGAAGTTGAAGAACTTTCATGGAAATTTTCATCCTGGCTTTTTCGGTAGAGAAAATCAGTTCTGGATTGTTTCGATACTGAATAACCATTCTTTTATACTTCGGGTGCCAAATGCCTCACTAAGTTTCCCTTAAACTTATCGAGCCTGTTGTCCGGTCAGTACAAGAATTTTACGAAATAAGTATCAAGCAATGATTTTGAGAAACATGTAAGTAGGCATTATTCTGCTGGAGCAAAGAGTTTAAACTCGTAACTAACGATGATTTTGGTCTAAAAAGTATTGCTCAGAACATTAACATTACTCTCAGAATTCATTCTGCCCAGCACAAAACATATTGGTATAGTTTCCGTCCGTTGTGAAACTTCCTCAAACCATTAATGAGTCACCTGCAAATGTACGCTTTGAGATGTTTTCCTTCTGAGATTGTACCAGAATTAGCTTTTTTGCTACTTCTACCCTTTTTGCTACTTAGACCCCATCTAGTCACCAGGGGTGGAGTGGCACGCTCACCGATGTGCCCTCAAGTCTGAACACCTTTTTCATCATTATTTTTTAAAAATTTATTTATCTTTTTTTTTGTGCAGCTTTTTTACTTTACTTTTTGTTGCACTCCCAAACCTGTGCGATCACTTCGCTTTTTTCCCCATTTTCTTTAAACGCATAAACCTGCGTACTATCGTTTTCTTTTTCTTGTTCTTTCTTTTTGCGTCTTTTAGAGGCCAAGGTTGGCACCCTCTTGCGGAACCCAGTCCGCCTCTGCTAGTCGCTACAGTAAAGGGGTTCTCAAACTTTTCGACTAGTGGCACCCTTTAAGAATTAGAATTTCCTCACGGCACCTTAGTCCATTTCTATTATTTAGGTAAGAGCGCCAAATAAGGCTAACCAAAGGTTCAAAATCTAATGCATTTCTCCTTTGTGATTGAAACTACAACTTTTGCATATTCTTTAGACAACTCATAAAAAGTAAAAAATAAATAAAAGCAAGTGAAATTTTGAGTTTCAATTGTGTTTCTCCAGAGTTTTAGCAAAGAAGAGATTTAGATTTATTAGAAACATACTCCTCTCTGAGAAAAGATTACTTCACGCAAAGTTAAAAACAAAAACTACCAAACTAAAACGAATTGAAAGAGTCTTTAATATCACTGTATAGTAAACCACATTTGATAACCTCAAAAATATTACTAAAAATTACCTTACTTTCATGGAAAGGAAAAAGATCAATTGTCATAGTCGGGGCAACTGATAATTCGTTCATTTCTTTTTTTTTGTCATCATGGGCACAATTTGTGCATACATATATGCACGTGCAGCATGTGATCATATCCTCCACTCAATACTCCAGTGTCATATTATAAGGACAGCAAAGTTCTAAGAATGCTAAACACGGCCAATAATCTTCTTTTATGCGTTATCAAATAACAGGAAAAAAAAAAAAAAAATCCAAAATGTACGCAGTGACATTTATCTTAGTGAATTCGCCAGCTGTATAAATTAGGCTACAAGAACAATAAATCTCTTTTTAAAAACTAGTGATCTACACTGAACCATGTAGAGGAAAAACTTAATGTATAATAAAATCAGGTAGTTTTTACATCACTCCTCTGTAATAACATTTGTCTGGTTATTAAAAACTGCTTGTTGATAACGCTTGATCATCAGACTTTCTGATGAAGATGAAGTAACGATCTAGCGATTTTTTACTATGCTACATTAAAAAAAAAAGACGAGAATGGCCTTAAAACATCAGCAGCAACGCTATCGCTGCGACGTACTGGATCAAGTTTGCTCCAAAATGGCGGATACGTCGGCTCCTCCACTATAGGGGCCTTAGCGGCACCCAGTTTGAGAACCCCTGATCTAGATCACCCTAAGTAAATCTTTTTTAATCAGAAGAAAAAAACCATTAACCCACTTTGTATCCAATTTCAACGCATTTTTGGCCCTCTCAACCCTTGGTCTGTTATGAACTTTTTGAAGAGTCGGTTGAAACTTCTCTTTGTTTTTGTAAAACGTGTCGAACTTTTCGAGAACTGCATCGTAACTTGAATTTCTATTTAATATCTCTTGATGTCTGTTTTTTTGGAGCAAGCTCGTCTTATTATCATGTGGTTCACACGTGCATAAACAGAAGATTTCTAACCTGTTTGTCTTTGTGGTCCTTATTTGCTGAGATTTTTGAGAAAGCACTTAATGACCGATCTCTATCTATTGATTTGTTGCTATTTGACATGCAGTAAGTCATGAAGTTTTTCAAGCAACCACTTTTTTTTTTCTCAAATTCTTAAAGTATAGTACGGGAGAACAGAGCAAAAAGTTCCGCGGGTAAACTGTTCCCTTTAAAATTGCTCAATTAAGAAAAAAGATAAATGTATTTTGTAAATAGCTGGTAAAATGGATTATTGCAGCACACTGATGGCAGCAATATTATCCAGGAGAGTGGTGGACGGCATATTAAAACTAAGAACATGCATAACTAATCTACTTTTGTAAATATTTTCGTTTTTGAACTTTTCGGTCTTTATGATGAACTGTAAATGATAATGTTCAATTCTTTGGTGTTTTTATGTAAATATCAATTGTGCAAACTAAATACTGCAATGAAATGATTTACGTTTCGTTATCTAACCTATAATTTAATTTTTCAAGAATATGTGCATGTGAGGCTAGTTGTTCCTTCTTTGTGAGGCAAATTGTTCTGAAGAACAACTAGCCCCAAAGAGCTCCTTACCCCTATTTATCTGTAACAGCAGTACTACAGCAAAAAAAAAAAAAAAAAAAAAACACAGTATATGAATAAATATTATATGTATTCATTACCGTGAAATATAGAAATTGGCAAAGGTCGACTCTCACCGAAGTCAGATACAATGTCAATCAAGGCAATGTGTACAGTGTTGTATTGAAGTGAAGTTTTAAGGTGTAAAATTTTATGATAGCTGAAATTTCGTTCCAATAAAACATATTATTTACGTTCATGAAAAAAAAAGAAAAAACTTGAGTAACTTCATTTACAAAGAATAAAACACACACTCAAAAAAATAGAGATTTTCTGAAACAGAAAAGTTTGTCTGAGCAACAGTAACGAAAAAATTATATTAAATTACTATTCTGCCGTGCTAAGAGCAAAAGTCGTATCTGCAGCCGAGTACAAAATGAGAAATTGCCATTTAAAGTTTTGCTCTGCCATGTATTTGATTCAGGTGCAACTTTTTCAGGTTGTTTTTAAAAAATATATCCCATTGACAACTGACCACAAAACGTTGCATTTAGGTGAAATATGTGACAAAGAACCATCTGGTGACCGTAATTCTATTTTGATAAAAATTTCAGATAAAGCTTTTGTGCTTAGCATGGCAGGATTGCTATTTTTTTTAAATTTATGTTTTCAAAAATCTTCACTTAATGTTATTTTCTTTGCTTTTTTAACACTTAATTAAAATCAAAATAAAACTCACTTTTTAAAAATTCGAGTAGTTATATCAAAACCGTGTAACATTAAATTCCACTTTTTTTATTGCGGTGCAATATCGAAACCGTATGAGGTGTGATCAAAAAATACGGTGAATATTTTTTTATTAGAAAAAGTAATAAGGTTAAATTACATTTGATTTAATCCCCTTCAAAGTAGTGTGTTCGGCGAGCAATGCACTTATCCAAACCTTGTCTCCATGATCGGAAGCATTTCTGGAAGGCATCTTTCGGAAGGGCTTTCAGCTGCTCTGTCGTGGCCCTCTTATTGTCAGCGCTGGTATCAAAACGTTTTCCTTTAAGCACAGTTTTAATTTCTGGGAAGAGCCAGAAGTTGCGTGGTGCTAAATCTGGTGAGTATAGTGAATGTGGACCGACAGGAACACTTTTTTGCTGAAATACTCACGAAACACCAGCTTTCTTCGTTTCATCACACAAAAATCTGGGAACAAATTTTACCCTCATTCGTCTCATTTGCAACTCATCAGTTAAAATGCTTTGAACGGAATCATATGAGATGCTAAGATCTTCCGGTAGCTCTTGAGCAGTCATTGGTCTCTTTGAAAGAATCATTGTTTCCACTTTTTGAATATCTTAACTTCGAAACTGGAGGAAAGAACCCCTTTTTCCTGTGCTCCTTCACAAATGCCACGTAAGGTAAGCAAAAATTGCATTTTAGGACTCCAATTGGGAAAATTTTCAACCAAGATTAGTAAACCCAGCCCGTATCCCTTAACTTGCCTACAAGTGCGCTTCAATGGCTTACAAGTTACATTGCAGCAAATGAGTTGTATTTTATGAAGAAATTAAAAAAAAAAATCATGAAATTGGACATATATTTTCAGCTTATTTTTATTTATCACCACTTTGACATTTTGAGGATAGTATTAGCTGGGATTTTGAGAAATTACAATTGCTTATTGTTCTCACTTGACAGTTTTGGTGTCCTATGATTGTATTTCCCCCCCCGCCTCCCTCTGCAGCACCACCGTCGGCCAGTTGACTCACGATGCTGCTCCTATAGCGAAAACCGTCTTTAGGTGCATCCTACACACACACACACCTACATACATACACGCACGTACACAAAATACACTCATAATTGCGAAAAACATTATTTGAATTCAAGATGTCAAAATTCAAATTATTATTATTTTCTCTCATTGCAAAGCTATCTTTTAATCTTTCTCTCTAAAAAGATAAATGACCTCAATGCAAAAAAGTTACATAGGCATTAAAAGTACTAAAGAACATTTTATGAGATGTTTTGCAACTATTTTAAGGAGGGTTGAGGACACATTTGTACAATCTGCTTTAAAATAAATTTTGGACCCAAATTTCTGCTAACAAAGAAAATAAACAACGCTTTTTTAATTCCAAAAAGCTTAAATTCTTTTCTTCCCTGAATTTTAAACATAAATTTATGACATGTGTTGATAATTTCTAAAATAATAATAAATAAAATAAATAGTAAAGCATGCTTATAAGAGCAAGAAAAGAGATTTCTGAACTTTCATACAATTTGTCAACGACAATGAATTCAGGCAAACTTTGAAACATGTTATTTGATTAACATTATGACTAATGATCGGGCACGAGATTCCTAAAAAGGGAAATTCCTGGGAAACAAAAAACTGGAAATATTTTTTTAAATATACATACGAGACAGAGAAAGAATAGCTTTGATTTAAATTTGCTTGACATATTTATAAGAAAACCCACAACATAATTCCAACTGTTTTAAAACTAGAGATATCCCTCGTAGTGAGCGGAAAAGAAGGCAAGTGCTGTCTGTAGCTGGAGAACAATCAAGAAATTGTTTTCTGAAATTTACAGCAGATTTTCCACTTCTGAATATTTTTTAATACACTGAAAAATATAAAAGCTCTAAATTTCAATGAATGTTTAAAATTTTAACAATATCTAAATTTTGTTGCTTGAAATGAAATGACAGAGAAGGGGGCTCAAAAGAGCCAAGCACTGCAACCAGAGGTCTATTGTACTAAATCTCAAACAGAAGTCCTAAAACAGACCAGTAGCTGAAGCAAACAACAGGCATTTAATGGGAATATCATTAATCTCCCAAGGTTCAAGTAAATGGCAGACTAAGGTGTTCAAACCTGTAGGCAGAAAAGACAATTTTGTCGCTTGATGGGCATTTAAGTTATATTAGTTACTTTCTTGTTAAAATTAATTTTTGCATTTTATTTTCACACACGTGAAAAATTAATATTAATGAAAAATATTCTCCTACACATTAAAGGCGATTTCAGAATGCAAGAAGAGAACACATTTCAACACATAGACATTGTAAATAGTATAGGCAGTAGGAAAAGCTCAAAAAGCAAAATTTGATGATCAAAATTAGCAGGAGAGGTAAAATTGAAAAATACAATATAAAAATGATTTTTAAATTTAAAGATTATTTCTATAAGCTTGGTTTATACTAAAAAGAATGAAATAAAATAAGTATATGATTTCTTGATTAAAACACTAAAAAATTGCTGTTGATCTTAATATGTTTATATTTAGGGTTTTTCTAAACCAGTCAATAAAATTTTAATTAAAAATGAAGCGAAGAGAAAATAGTATATCAGACTCTATTCTCTCAATTTTTAATTTAATTTTATTGGCTGCTTTAGAATTACCCTAAATATCAACACATTAAGATCAACTACAGTATTTTAGTGCTTTTTAATCAAGAAATCATATACTTATGTTATTTCATACTTTTTAGCTTAGAAACCAAACTTATAGAAGTATGTTTAAAAATCATTTCTTATATTTTATTTTAAAGTTTGTTTTAGAAAAAACTCTTTGAAATAAAATATATATATATATTTATTTACATGTTACTTGCTCAATTTTCAAAATAATTTTCAACAAGTATAGTAAAAAAAATTGTTTTAAACATTAAGCTTTTTCATTTCCCATGTGAGTAAAACAGCAAATATGTTTTAAAACATTCGAATTAACTAATTTTGCTATTTTTCCTTTTTCCAAACTGCAGTCAGGACAGCAAAGAGCTCATAAAACATTTCAGTTCCAAAAACATCGTTAAAACATAAACAAAAACATTTATATGAAATGCCTACATTGAGTTTTTAGAGCACTTGATGTTATCCAATTCATGTACTCCTGGAAGACTTATCTGAATCTACTAAGTTGGAACAAATAGCCATCTATTAATTATCTTAATTAACTAAGTTCTAACAAACAGCCATCTATTAATGAGAAGCCACACAAATACGCTTGCCCACTTTCACTTCTGCGAGCAAACCCAATGCCCAAAATCTGCATTGCTTATGTTCAGCCTCGAAATCAGTTTATTTACAAAATTTATGTTATAATTTCTATTATTTTTCTTTTTGACAACAATTTAAAAGCGGAAGTAATGGCTTATTAGTTTTCAATGTTTTTGGCAACAATGTAAAACTGGAAGCAAAATGCAGGGATTATGATTGAAAGTAAACTGAAAAATAGTCTTTAATAAATTAGAGATGAATACAATTAAGTATATGACGAAAAGGAATAAATTCCCGGACAGTCTTCGGGCCATAAAGGCATTTTCTCATGATCTCTGTCTTTTCAACATCAACTTGACTACTGGACAGGATTAGAAATCCAAAAAGAAAAGTTCAAAGAACCAGAACATGTTTCATATTTTAATTTGGAGAGAAGTCATTTAAAGTTGAATTATTTAAAAATGTTCATATCGTTTACAGTATCACAACCTTGAATTCCAAATGAGGCTCCTATTTCATAAAACTATTTTTTGGTTTCGAAACACAGTAGAGTCCTTTGTACAAAGATTTAAAGAAGGAGTGTAGCTCAGTAGAATTATTTAACATAAGGCAATCACTGTGTCTTATAGCAACTTTAAAGGATAAAAGTTATTACATGTATATACAGTCTATCTTAAATCAGACTGACACAGCTTAAAAAGAAAATATTGATTACAAAAAGTTTCGAATTACTCGATTATCCGAAGTAATTGGGACCGAACCTACTTCGGATAATCGAGAATTCATCTATAATCATCTAGTTTAATATGTAGAGTCATCGTTCAACTGTTATGGCTATTTTTACTGTTAAAGAAATTAAAATTATAAATGAAAATTAATTTATTTCTGGAACAAAATTTACAATGGTTTAAATGGAAGTTTCATCTGGTGCAATTTCGCCGTCCTTTGCCGTGCAGCCCTATCCCGAAGTTTTCTTAAAATCATGAGTTCATAGGAATCACACTGTTCCTGTTGTTCCAACCAAGCAAGACCTTTTGCAAAACTCTCAAATGCATCATTGTTACTTATCTTATTTGTTCCAGAATCATTCTCATCTTCTTTTGGAGAATTCCGGACTTCTGCTATTAAGTCCTCATCATTGAGCAACTGGAAGCCTGCATCTTCCATGTCACAATTCAACCAATCTGTAATTTCTCTATCACCACAATTTTCAAAGCCTTTCATTGTGCTGAAAACGCTTGAAAACTCAGTAACAATATCTTTCGCAATGTCAGTAGCATTTTCATCTGTGCCACTTGAAAAATTCGGCAAAAGTTTTCTCCAACTTCGTCTTAGTGTCGATTGCGGCAAAGATTCCCTCGCGTCACTAATCATATAAATGCAGTCTTTGATGTTGATAGTTTTCCAAAACTCAACTATTAAAATTGCACCAGATTCAGAATCTCCTTCAAAAAGTAATTTTCTGATAAACTGCTTTCGGTAACGTCGTTTTAAAGATTCTAAGACTCCCTGATCCATAGGCTGCAGCAGAGATGTTGTATTGGGGGGCAAAAATAAACACCGGATGTTACCAGATTTTAAAGAGTTATGTTTCGGATGAGCTGGACAGTTGTCGAATAACAGAAGCGCTCCATTCAAATGTTTTTTTTCTTGCCAAGATTTCACTGCAGGCACGAAAATATCAAAAAACCACTTGGAAAACAAATTGGAATCCATCCAAGCATTTTTTTGATTTAAATAGTGTACAGGAAGAGCAGATCTGTTTACATTCTTAAAACATCTTGGATTCTTACTTTTCCCAACAACAGCTAGTTCAAGCTTGTGGGAACCCGATGCGTTGGAGCAGGCTAAAACAGTGACCCTATCTTTCATTCGTTTCCTTCCGGGAGCAGAAGTTTCATTTACCGCAGCTAAAGTTTTTTCAGGAAGGGCCTTCCAATACAGTCCGGTTTCATCGCAGTTGTAAATTTGATCTGGGGATAAATTCTCATCTCTTATCAAATCTTCAATCTTTGCAACAAATGAATCAACTGCTGCGACATTTCCATACAATTTTTCCCCCTCAATATTGAGTTGCCTTATACCATGGCGAATTTTGAATTTCTCTAACCAGCCACTACTGGCTTTGAAGTCATCAGAACCACCAAGCTTCGAGTTGAGAATCAAAGCTTTTTCTTGAATCATTGGTCCAGATAGGGGTATTCCTTCACATCTTCTTTGCACAAAGTATTTGTACAAAGTCGCATCTAAATCTGTATGATCGGCTAATTTCATTGTTTTTCGGAATTTGGCACCTTTCGTGATATCAAACTCGGCAAAACTTTTTAATTTTTTCTGAGTTTCTTTTCATTTCGCTCAGGGTTGACACACCAACGTGAAACTCTTTCGCAAGTTTTGTAACAGCTTCACTAGATTCTAGTCTCGTTACAATATCATATTTTTCCTGTATGGTTAATACGATTCTTTTTCTCTTAATGGAAGCCATCATAAAGAAGAAAACATGAGTTTCAAAAATAAGAAAAACAATGCGTTAGTTCTATCAGATCCCCCGGCAGGTCAAAACTACCAACTTCACTGATAGCACTCAAGAAAATTCTGATTGAAAATGTAGGAGCAGAAAACGAGAACCCACAGATTAGCACGAAATTTCCGGGAAATTTCGAATTCTGGCCAGCTGCCCAGCCCAACGCGACAGAGAACAGCAAACGGGTTTTCCTTCTTTTCCCTTTTCCTGGAATAGGTTCACAAAGGATAAGTGACACAGAGTGACCTCCCCCTTTTCAAATTCTGCTGCGAAGAAAACTTCTCTGCTCTTGAGATTACAAAAGAGGTGATTCTTTGCACTTGCTTACAATCAGACGGCGCAATAACATTTGATTGTTCTGGGCCTCGGCAGTATGACCTTCCAAATTTCGAAATGACATGTGTTTTTGTTTAGAACAGGAACGCTTGAAAGTAGGGGAGAGTATACTCATACCAAGAATTGAGCTAGTGAGAAGGAATTCCAAACTATTTATCTGCACTCGTAGTTTGGAAAAAACGGCTGACATGCAAAAGAAATGTGGGGAGAAAAAATTTAAAAATGGATGTTCGTTTAGAGAAAATTTTAGATAATAATAGGAAAAGAAAAAAAGAGAATTGAAACCGACTTCGGTTAACGGAGAGTTTCGGATAAGAGAGGTTCTACTGTATAATAAATCAAAACATTTTTTTATTTGAAAGCTGATGTCAGTAGGCCATAATTTAATTAGTAAAATAAATCAGATTAAAATTACTTGCTCTTGAACCGAGACTTCACGACAAGCTACAAGGAGTTAAGCAACACTTCAATTATAGAACAGTTGTTTAAGCAACTGCTTTATTTATTTCTAGTGTTACCCGCACTGCTTTGGCCGTAGAAGAAAATTAAAAGGTTACTTGGTACACCTGTATATTTAGTTAACGTCTGCTATGCGTTAAGTATACTTTTTTTTTTTTCAAGATCTCTTCATGTTTTTGACAGATTTGAAAGTTGAACATGTAGCTTAAAAGAAACCAGCAGAAGTCCTGGAATTAAAATTTTTTTAAAAGATGAAGGAAATTTCCCTTCATTACTTAAAACACAAAAAAAGGCATGATTCAAAATTAAACACCATAGAAAGAACGTTGTAATAGCAATATTTCAATAATTTTCGGAACATAATCCCATAAAAACTAAAAAAATAAAAGAAGACGACTTGCTCTTAACAGTTAAACATTTAAAACTGTTTCAATAAAAGAAAAAGATTGATCGCCAAAATAAGCCTGCTTAAAAAATGTTTTAAAAAAAGGTAATGAAACAATCAAAGGGACTAAAAGACGTAGCCATGGTAACATAAAAGTTAATTTCTGCTTCGAAAATAATTTCCATTTATCTTTAATTTTGATTTTACTCTCGAGCTTAATCAATCATTTTGCTTGCTTAAGATAAGCCTACGATATTGGTTTTCTCTAAACAATTCTTACAGCATTCCTAATACTTGGAGAAACTTCAAGCAGACTTCATCTTCAGCAAAAAATTCCAAGCTTTCAAAATATCCTAAAACTTAAAAATGTGAATGAAATATTTCTCTCCTATATTATCAAATTTGTAAAAAAAATAGGCTTAAAACTGGAATAAAAAAAGAACAAAATAGAATTTTTGAAAAATCAACGTGCACACCCTTACGCTACAAACTAATTTTGAGCCAAGTTTCATGAAAATTGACCAAAAGGTTTAGGCGCCTGGCCCGTCACCCAGATCTAGAGACAGACGTCCAGATAAACTTGAGCTTTGTTATTAGTAAAGAATATTAGTTTAGTGTTTTATTTAAAAACAAGTAGCACCCGCACGGCTTTGCCAATAGTAGAAAATTAAAAGGTGTTTCAATTCGCCTGTATATTTACAAATAACGGATGATGAATTTCTCGTCAATTCGCTTGGCCATGTTATGGTTCTATATTATGATAACTTGGTAATTTACTCGTTCATCTTATGATAATTTTGCTCAGGAAAATGTTCTTAAAATAGGAATAGAAAAAGAACAAAATTGAATTTTCGAAAAATCACTTCGAGGTGCACATTCCCATGCTACAAACTATTTCTTGCCCAAATTTCATGAAAATCGGCAGAACGGTCAAGACACGTCACAGAGATCCAGACAGAGAGATTTTCAGTTTTATTATTAGTAAACAAGATGAGGATAGAATTCCTAAGAAAGTAATAAATGCCATGCTTGCTCCAGAGAAGCCTTGATTCAAAATTTTCATTATGCTTACTATTAACATTGCTGTTGTAAGGCAACGATATTTCATTAACAATGGGTTTAATAATTTAATGGGGAAATTACATGAAATTTACTGCTTTCCATCGTAACTTTTTGAAACTGAGTTCTTTAGAAATAAATTATAGCCTACGTCGCTCCCTGATAATGTAGCTATCTATGGTGAAAAAGTAGTTAAAATTGGGCCAGTAGTTTTAAGATTACCCCAAACATACATACAGAAGTAGCCATTTATGTATGAAGATGGGTCTTATTAGCAATAATTCACAATATGAAAACTTGAATGGCGTACAAACAAAATCAATCACACTAAAAATGGTTCTTTCATAACATTATCAATAAGTTTTATGATTAAAGAAGATAACATGTTTAAGCACTATGCTCTTTAAACAATTTTAAGCTATAAATTTTTATGCACTTCATGGGTTTTACCTATCTTTCACAATTTTATCAATTATCTGTTTACGAACCTGCGGAAGAAAATTGAGTTTTCTAAACATAATGATTTGAAAGATTTCAGTACTTTGACGTTAACAAAAAGACGAAGTACGAAATTTAATATTAAAAGTAAAAGAAGATACTAGTTCATTTCAAAGCGGTAACACCTCTAAGGAAAGTGTTAGTTCTATTTAACATAAAAAGCATAATCAATTTAAAAGGTTATGGAAGCTAGAATAAAGACTTTTAATTTTTCAAGTGGGAACAACGCTTTCAAGTTTGAGAAAGACCACACAGTAGGTAAGATGACAAACAGTTACATTATAAGCAAAGTACATCACATTTTATTGAATGAAAAAAATTACATATACATTTCAATTAACCTCAGTCATAAAATATTACTTTGTTGAAAGCCTTAAAAATTATCTTGAATAGAAATCAATGGTATACATGTTTACATAGAGTGCAGCGACAACCTGAAAGAGTCGTGAGCAACAAAAAAGCTTCCAGTATCGGGTGTAGGTTTGAGTATAAACACTTGATTAAAACTATGTGGAGGGTCATCATCCGTCTGAAAGGAAATCAAAACATATTTTAGAGACAGATGATTATTTTGACACAAAATTAACTTCCATGGAAATGTCATTTGAAATGAGAGTAGATTTTTTTTTATAAAATAAGAAATTTTAAAAAAGTGGAAAAAAAAAGCTTCAGCTATATGTAGGAATAAAAATCTGATGAGAACCTCACACTGCTTCTTTGTAAGATATTAACTCTTAATAACTCAAAGCCTCAACCAGAATATTCCTTCATTTTGAAGTTTACATTTAATCCTCAACTTTTTGAGAAGGCAGTGGAAAGCACCAATAACTGGAAGGTTTTAGCCGGTTCCAGAGGACTTTGAGTTATAGAGAGTTGACTAATAAATGTTCCATAATAACTTAAAAGAATGTGGGTGTGTACTCATGTATGCAGGTCAAAGTAATACTTCAAGTGCTTCAGGCACTTTCTTTTAACTAGTAAAGTATGGTAGAAGATATGGCTATAGGACAAGTTTTGTGAGTTTTATTATTTTTTTTAAATTTAAAATGGATGTTTTTATTTAAATCATTTTTTTTTTTTTAATCTCACAAAATTTGCAAATATGAACTACTTTACATTTATACACATAATATATTTCATACATTAGATGAATCCATTCAACTTACTTTTAAAATTAAGATAAGTCCTCTATTCAATAAATTTTTAAGATTTATAAATATGCTGTTTTTTATGCTTTGCTTAAAGATAAGGTTTCCACCATTATGTACGTTTTAGTGTAAAAGAATATGTTGAACAATTACTTTTCTTAACTATATCAGTCATGGTGTATGTATAAGAAAAACTGCAAATTTTTATTTTGTTTCAAACCAATTTTGGACAATATTGCAAGAGTGAAAATCTGTTACACACACAGAAAGAGGGATCTATGTAGTTTTGCCTGTTGAAGTTAAATTTAGTATAGTTAAATTTAGATACATTCTAAAAATGCAAAATGAATTTATTAAAATAAAAGCAACTGATTTTAATATATGATTTTGTTAAAGAAATCACTTGATTCAAATGAATTTAAAAAACATCACTTGATTTATATCAAGTTGATTTAATTCAACGAACCCTGGCATAGGATGTATAACTTTTTTTCCAATATTTTTGATCCCTATTTCATAAAGTGTTACATTTCCCTATACCCCTTCTCTAATTTGACATTAGGGTAGGGAAAAACTTTTAGATCTGTTAGAACGCAGATTTTTTTTAAAATTAACTTTAATTTATGGTTAGCTACGTTTTTTTTTGGCTCTAAAAAGTGAAAAGAGAAAAAAATTCTTTACTTTCCAAAAAATTAGGATTTGAAAACTAATCTCAAAATTAGCTCCTGCGCAGTAGCGAAAAGGATGCAAGAGTCCTGATAAAACCCTCAAAAATATTTATCAGTTTTATTTAATCAAAAGCTGCGCTCCTATGGCATTAAAAAGAAAGAAAAAAGACAAAATCTTATTTTCAAAAAATAAAATTAAGAAATTAATTTCAATCTAATTTGTTCAATATTTAGTTGTGTGACCCTAGAACTGAAAAATTGAGAAAAGAGAAAAATAACTTAGTTTTTAGGAACATTAAATTTGCAAAGTAATTCTGAAATCAGTACTAGAATGTATTACAGTGAAACTTCAATTAGCTAAAGTTTCAAGGAAAGCAAAAATTAAAACAAAAGTATAGAATGACCTCTGGCTCAATTTCTCTTCAACATCATAAACGTTTTTGCCATTTTAACTTTCTGCCATCATTTAAACTGCCATTTAATTTGATAAAATATTTCCATCAGTTGGGTGCTCTGTTACTTGAATTCTTCTATAAACTACAACAAAACCCCAAAAATTCTGTTTGTTCGATTGTCAATTATATTTTGAAAAAAAAAAAAAAAAAACTCCACTCAATTTATAAAGTTATGTGGTTTATTAGATTCACTTCGTCCATGCCTTTTCTGTTCATACTATTTGGAGAAAAAACAACTCCGACTTATGGGGGAGGGGGGGGGAGTTACATTAGGAAAGAAAATCTAACGACGGTCATGAAATAAAATTAAGCTTATCAAATATTTTAACTCAACGAAATTTGGTTAGCGCCCACATATATTTTATATGAATATGAATCACGATCATAGATAACGGCTTTGATAGGCGAAAAGTAAGAAAGTTTGGCAAAAGGTTTGAAAATAGGACATTTTAGCAAAAATTTAGAAAAGAGGAATAGTGCTTTAATATAATAAAGGGCATATTCAAAACTACTAAAAGGAAATATGCTTTTCTTAGAGCACACAGATATTTAAAAGAAAAAAAAATCACTACAGTGTATAGATGTTAATTTTCAGGCAAACTCACAACTTCTTAAGAGAGTTACTAGAAGAAAATGAGTTTTCACACATAAGGTGAATCGAATTTCTTCGAAGTTTTTTCCCGGAATTCTGATGATGAATCATTGTTGACAAGCATAGAGTCAGTTAATATATGCAACGCTAACTTAGAAACGAAAATGAAAATACTCAATAACCAAATTTGAAAATTCATTCTTTTCACTCCAAATCAAGGAGTCTGCCGTTGTAGAATAGATTTGAATGTGGATTCTTTTTTAAAACTTTGTGTTTTGACATTTTTAGCTTATACATTTTTTTTCATAACAAATCACTTGTAATCATAAAGGTATTAGGTAAGATTTCTTTGAAGACTTCAATAGTTTTTCATATGATTCTTAGTTATAACTTTAAGTTGTCTTTTAAATGAAAAAAACTTTCAGGAATATTTCTACACACAGGGTGAGTCTGAACAACACAGCGATACTTGACTAGGTGATAGAGAGAACATCTAATTAAGCAATAATATATAAGAAAATATGGTTATAAATGCAGTGTTGATGTGCTAAATGCACACAAGCCAGAAAATGACAAATGGGAAACTGGTCAAATTTTTTACAAAGACCGCTTAACATTCATTTCAGTTTTTAAGAAAGGTTAAAAGTGATTTTTTAAAGTTACAATCTATTGCATGAGATACAACAACAGCAGCACAGATCAGTGAAAGCTTGGTAGAATGGCTTGTCGTTGCATTGTTATTGCAAAGCATGTAACATAGCTGCATGCCACAAATTTTGTTAACTGCTTTGAAACCTTATTCCTAAATAAAATGTTGTGTGAAATTGTTGTAGTGAAATAAGTTTGAGAACTACTTCCATAAGGGTTGCAGTTTAAGTTATTGAACTGTTAAAAAGACAGTTAAAATAAACATATTAAAGTCAGCACTCTTTAAATTGCCTTCTAAAATTTTTCAAGTTCACTGTTCACCATTTCATACACTCAGATAGCAATGATAAACTCACAGGAGTCATACGACTTGACATATGATAGAACAAATTTGAATTGAGTTAAATACCTTTGTGCATGAAAAGTAAAATAAGGAATAACAATGACAAACAGCACAAATTGCAGATTACTATAGACATGTGTTTTGTTTTTACAAGAACAGCTTTTTTCAATGCAAAAGAAAAGAAAAGAGCTTATGGATGAAATGACATCCTCATCCATAAGCTCTTTTCTTTTGCATCGAAAATGGTGTTTCTTGCAATGCTGAAACACGTGTCTGCAGTAATCAGCAATTTGTGCTGTTTGACATTGATATTTCTTATTTTAGAGTTGAATTGGTTCAAATAGAACTTTTTCATTTTCTGCAAAAATAAGGCATAAAATAATGAACATTTTAAGCAAATTAGGGCACTTTGAACCCTGCTTAACTTAATTTAACGCCCTTCCCAAACTACAAATTATCACTATTGAGGAAGCAATATCTCTTAAGGTTTGCTTTTAGGCTTTTTCAAATAAAAAACCTACTTGTGTTTACTAATTCTCTTCTTTATTTAATGCTTTCTACACCAATTAGAGGTGTAGTGCTATAAATTAAACAGATTAAATCAAAAGAAAAACTGATTTTGAGTTTAATTTTACAGTATTTTAAAACATACCTTCAAATGATCTTAGCATCACATTTATATTTTGAGGCCAAGAGTTTAACAAAAATAAAAATAAATCTTGCTTATTTACATTGCATAGAAACTTAATAAATATATGAAATAAAACTAGTTGAATTCTAATGAAGGATGCAGAAAGATTGCTCACAAATAAGATATCCATCATAAACACAAATATAGAATTATTCATAAAATATTTGGGAAATTAGCAAAAATGATTCATGTTATGGTTTCTGATTGGAAGGGGTGAATCTTTCATGGACACACTTTGACAGGGACAAATGTGGCTAGGATTGGAAAAAGGGACTTAGTGCAAACTCGGAATATTGTTGTCATAAATTTATCAATTATAAAGACTGCAACTCAATAACATTCTGACAAACTAAAAAGTTTTTAAAACTTTTTTTTTATAAAGTCAACCTGCAAGCAAAGGTATCAACAATTAATTTCTTGCTGAAACAAACCCATAGAATATTGTTCTGCTAGTGTTATACCCAGTCTTGCATAATATAGACGAACGTGTGAACAGCGTTCGCAGAAAATTTTTGGCTCTGCAGAATTTTTTTTTTCAAAGTGCTAACGTTGATTTTTTTTAAAAAAAGGGAATTTTTAAGAAAATCCCTGAGTTTATTTCTGTTAAAGCCTTTCTCCAAAAGCTTTTTAAAGCACATGTGTAAAAAAAATAATGGTTTTGGCAGGTTTTTGCAGTTGGTGAAAAATAAGCAAACTATATGTTATTGTAAAAAAAAATTTAAAGAACTTTTTTTTTCTCTTTCATATTTGAGTATAAATTTAATTTTTTATTCAAGGGTGAGTCAGGCAAAATAATTATTTGCAGAAAATTTTCCAGTTAGGATTTGTGTTCGCAGAAAGCTTTTCATTTTATCTAAGTCTGGTTACCCATATGTGGAAATTCAAGAAAGGTAGCATGTAAAATATTTATTCAAATTGTGTTGTGAACTGCAATGAAAAACATTTCTGGTTGCTTTAGTCCGTAGGAAAAGGTTACTTTACTTTATGAAATAAAAACACTAAAAAAAAAATTCATACATTTAATTATTAAATTTAGCATTTTAAAATGACATTTTTCTTTAATAGTTTATTTTATCATGGAATTTTGGTATGATGGCCAAAATTATCGCAATAGTCATGGTGGGTAGCAGAAATTATTGGTCATTCTAATATGAAATGTCTTAATTTCCTAGTATCACTTTCTTAGTGAAGAAACTTGCTAAAACTATGGTTATTTTTTAAAAACAAGTTTAGGTCTTACCTGCCAACATAGAATGATTAAAAATGTATAAAATTAGGGAGACTCTGTAGAAATAAATTAAGCAACAAAAGTTTGAGTGTAACAGATCTTAAAAACACCAATAGGGATATCTTAAATTAATTCTGTATAGAATGCGACATTCCGAAATTGAGACTGATATTTTTACCTAGAAGCATTAGTTTCCCTTTGCTTTAAAGTAATAAACACTCCTTGTAGCAAGTAAAAATTTAGGAAGTTTAAAAAATATCGGTAATGCTTTTATTGCATTCTTTTGGGGAAAAAATCCAATAAGAAGTAAAATGAAATATAAACATATTTCAAAACCGATTGGATAGATACGAGGGGCGTTTTTAAAGTAAGGTCCGTTTCGAAATGAAAAAAGAACGAGTACAGATAGAGCAAAGAAATTTATTGCACAAAATCTACCACCCTTACGCTATTTTTCGACATTGCTCCCATGATTTTCTAAGCATTTGTCATAGCGTGGCACAGGTTTTTGAATAACTATTCGTAGAAAATTGCTGCCTGTGTAGTCAACCACGGGGTAACATGTTCTCTGACCTCATTATTGCTGTTGTGCCACAGACCACCTAGAAAATGCTTTAGATGCCTAAACAAATGAAAGTTGCTGCGAGTGAGGTGGGGGCAAACCAGAGGATGTTCAAAAGCGTCCCAGCCAAAGCCCCCCCAAGAATCCTCAAGGTTGACTACACAGGCGGCAACTTTGTACGAATAGGTATACAAAAACCTGTACCACGCTATGACAAATGCTTGGAAAATCACGGGAGCAATGTCGGAAAATAGCGTTAGGGTGGTAGATTTCTGTGCAATAAATTTCTTTGCTCTATCTGTACTCGTTCTTTTTTTATTTCAAAACGGACCTTACTTTAAAAACGTCCCTCGTATCTATCCAATCGGTTTTGAAATATGTTTATATTTCATTTTACTTCTTTTTGGATCTAATCATTGACGAATCTCTATTTTAAAGCATTGCACTGTTCTGATGATCATTCAAGGGATATTTACTTTATTAGGGAGTTTGGGAGAAGGCATTGAAGTTCGGGAGCCTACTGAACAAATTGGGAGAGTTGGCAGCTACATATGACATAAGAGCTTACAAGTTTTAAACTGATACTTTTGTTTTAGGTAAAGACTATTGCAAGCAAAATACAGACAGCTCGGTTTTAAGATCTAGAGACGGGGTTGTATGAATGGTGGATTTAACCATGAATAAAACTGACTTGGATAAAGTCAGTATTGGCCATTGGATGTGGACAAAGAAAATGAAGTTTAAAATAAAAATAATTGAAAACAAAATTTAAAGTTAGGGTTGGTTCGTGAAGTGGGTCAACCCCCTAAAACTGAAATATGGATAAGGTTTTCAAACTTTTTTAGTCTGATCATATCACATGTGATCACATCAGACCCTCAGCGGCGCCCAACTTGCCCATTGATTCTTAGAACGCGACCAACTTGCCGTTTTGTTCATTAACTGGCATCCTTTTGATTTAAGACTAGCCGCCTTCGGCGACCAGCTGGTCCACCTTTTTACACCATTCGCCTTTTTACGCCAATGTTGCCGCCTTCGGCGGCTGCTTAAATAAATTTCGTGGCGCTATCAATAGTTAGTAGTTTGAATAAAATATTTTCTAGACCTATCTCCAGTTCCGTCGTTTGGAATACTTTTAAAGGAGGGGAGGGGAGACACAAACGGCGTACTCTTCATGCAAATTTTGTCGAAAAATAACAAAAAGCACACTCACTTTTTTGTGAAAGCATTGTTTTTTCAAAGTCATGGTGTGTGTGTGTGTGTGGGGGGGGGGGATTTTTTAAATGACGGGCATGTCTCTTTCTTGCTGACCATCTACTATATCAACCTCTATATTTGTCTATCTATCTGTCTATCCATACGATCTATGCGTATCTACCTCTGACAGTAACAATCTTATTTTATTTATATAAGTATTCATTCAAAGAAAAAAAATACATTTTTTGTCCACTCAATATCTATCTTTGTATCTACCTAACCTAACCGCCAATCCATAACAAAAACACAGATCATGCAAAAAATCGCGGGCTTTATTTATTTAATCAAAATAGCCCGCAAAAAAAAAGGCTCTATTTTCCCCGTAGTGCGGCAAAAAGTAACGCTTGCAAAAAAATAAAAATAAAAAGGTGAAGAGAATGCAAACGATTTCAGTTGGATCATGTGATGAGGTAAGTTTGGAACTCAGCCGGCAAGCGAGCAGTTCGCGTTGCGTTCTGCATTAAAAAAATTGTAAAAAAAATTATTGTGTATTTTTAAAAACCTTTTTCTTCTGAAGGGGGCAGAATGTTTTTATTATTACCAACTAAAATTTTAGAATTGAGGGTTCAATACTTTTCGCAGGATGGGTTTCAAAAAAAACTAATCCCAGAAAAAAATGCAAATTAAAGGTTTTTTTCAAAAATCTATAAAAAATACAAAAATTGCTCTATCTTTAAAATTTTTTCATTTGTCATATTTAAAATTAAATTTCCTACACAAAATGTATGTCTGGCGTGGTTGGTTCGGGGTCTGTGAGGTTAAAAATCACATAAAACATTAAATAACTTTTTTTCTAATGAAAATATCAAAAATCGAAGCCCGAGGTGCACATCTTTAGCAAAAACTGCACCTGTATACCAAGTTTCATCTTTCTAGGCCTTGCCGTTTTCCCGGAATGCCCGCCACACACACACACACACACAAACATCTTATTTTATTATATGTATAGATTCTTGCTAGGAAAAGGAATGAAGCCAGTGTCCCCTCTCCCTTTGCTTTCCAATGTCTTTCTTCTAAGTGAAAACAGGGAATGTCTGCCCCTCCCCCTCTCCTCCCAACTTGGATTGCCATTGAGCTGACTATGAGAAAAGAATGCCTTCTATTATCAGTTGCCGCAGAGTATAAAATGTGGCCTGGGCAATGTAGAGACTAAACAATGTTCTTCCAAGAATGTTTCACTTTGGGAACACTACTGATAAGCCACTGCTGAAATCCCAGAATCACTTCCTTATTCCTTGCCTCAGGGTTTGTATCACCTCTTATTCAATAATGGGGGCTGTTTCCACTAGTTTCCAGCAAAGAATACTGGCTGTCATCCTTCCTCCATATCGCTGCATGATAAGGGAAGTGTTTCTTTGTCCAATTGACATGTGTTTTAAGATAATTCTAACTCTTCTTTTCCAGCCATATAATTAAGTTAACCCTGCATTTTAGAATTTTCCATTCAAATTCTTAATAGTGCTATTACATTTTGAATTAGAATTACGTAGGTGCAGTGAAGCGCAACAAATCCACCGACCTAAAATCCGCCATCTTCGGAAATTAGTGCCATTTTTTACTTCCTTTTACAAAAAAGAAAGTACTGCATCTGTGAAAAAATTTACTCAAGATTCGGCCTTAATTTCCATTTTGCTCACCCAAATAAATGTTGAGTTTTTTTTCAACCTGACCATACGCGGATAAGTGCCTTAGAACTTATAAACACCCGAAATATCCATTTTGATATTCCCCGAGTTAATTATGACTTTTCTTGAGATGTCCATATGTATGTATTTGCGTATGTATGTCGCATAACTCAAGAACGGTATGTCCTAGAAAGTTGAAATTGGATACGTTGACTCCTAGTGGGGTCTAGTTGTGCACCTCCCTTTTTGGTTGCACTCAGAGGTTCCAAAAGGGGTCTTTTACACCTTTTTGGGGAGAAATCAATGTTAATTTCAATGCAAACTCAAGTGGTGTTATAATTTATGCAAACACTTAGCAATATATCGGCAAGCTTTTGAACGCCAAGTTTTGTCACCACTTTTTTTTAAAATCTTGTTTCAATTTGGCCATTGTTGGTAATATTTAGAGAGTTAACTATTGAATCACATTAAAATTAACAATAATGGGGAAATAACTTAATTGGTGTAAAAGGAAGTGATGCACACATCAGTTCGTTTTTTTTTTCATTTGCAATGCAAATTTATTTTTTATTTTAACTTTATTTCAGTCCATAATTCTCTAAATCACGATTATTTGCTGAAAGAATTGTTTTTGCGCATAATTCATGGATAACATGTTCTATTTTATTCAGCACTAGCCGCCTGCGGCGACCAGCTGGTCCGCCTTTTTGGGCCAGGGTTGACACCTTCGGCGGCTGCTTAGACAATTTAGTGACAGTATTAATCAATGTTTTTCTCTTTTTTCTCAATATTATCATTCGCCTTTTTACGCCGATGTTGTCGCCTTTGGCGGCTGCTTAAACAAATTTCGTGGCGGTATCAATCATTCTATATCTATCTATATCATTAGTAGTTTGAATAAAATATTTTCTAGATCTATCTCCAGTTCCGTCGTTTGAAATATTTTTAAAGGAGGGGGAGGGGAGACACAAACGACGTACTCTTCATGCAAATTTTGTCGAAAAATAACAAAAAGCACTTCTACTTTTATGTGAAAGCATTGTTTTTTCAAAGTCATGGTGTGTGTAGGGGGGGGCCTCTGACAACCCATTGAAATTCCTTAAATGACGGGCATGTCTCTTTCTTGCTGTCCATCTACTATATCGACCTCTATATTTGTCTATCTATCAATCTATATGATATGTGCATATCTACCTCCTGACAGTACAATCTTTTTTTTATATAAGTATTAATTCGAAAACAAAAACATTTTTTGTCCACTCAACCTCTATCTCTGTATCTACCTAACCTAACCGCCAATCCGTAACAAAAACAAAGATTGTGCAAAAAATCGCGGGCTTTATTTAATCAAAATAGCCTGCAAAAAAAAAAAAAAAAAAGGCTCTATGTTCCCCATAGTGTTCAAAAAGTAGCGCTTGCAAAAAAAAAAAAAGTGAAGAGAAGGCAAACGATTTCAGTTGGATCACGTGATGAGGTAAGCTCGGAATTCAGCCGGCAAGCGAACAGCTCGCGTTGTGTTCTGTCATTAAAAAAATTGTAAAAAAAAAAACTATTGCATATTTTTAAAAACTTTTTTCTTCTGAAGCGGGCAGAATGTTTTTACTATTACCACCTAAAATTTTAGAATTGAGGGTTCAATCCTTTTTTGCAGGATGGCTTTCGAAAAAAATTAAACCCAAAAAAATTGCAAAATAAAGGTTTTTTCAAAAATTTATAAAAAATACAAAAATTGCTCTATCTTCAAAAATTTTTCAAAAAATATTTGTGTGGTGCGATTGGTTCGGGGTCTGTGAGGTAAAAAGTACTAAAAAGTGCAAAAAAACACATAAAACATTAAATAACTTTTTTTTTAATTAAAATATCAAAAATCGAAGCCTGAGGTGCACATTTTCGGCAAAAACTGCACCTGTATATCAAATTTCATCTTTCTAGGCCTTACCGTTTTCCCAGGATGCGCACCACAAACACACACACACACACAAACATCTTGTTTTATTATATGTATAGATTATACACATGATGAGCATTTCTTGGTCTGAAAAATATGTATGTATTTTTGCTCAATATATTTCATTATGTACTACTGGAAAAATAATAATAAATATCGAAAATCGAAAGCAGATGCTAAAAGATTGCTGCAAATTTACAGCAAAACGCTAATATTTCACGTGACACGCGGCATCAAAGAAACGCAAAAATATGACAACAATACAAAGTAATCAGCCTGAAAAAGCCATATGTGGATGATTTTGGACATTTCAATTCAAAACAAATAACATAACTATTGAAAATAAATATCAAGTACTTTCAAACTGGCGCTGTTTATTGGTTTTTGTTTCCTTATGGTGGTGGTTAGTACAAGAGCAATTATTACTTTGGGATTTAAAAGTTTAAGTTACGGCTAATAACAGTTGAAGGAATTAGTTACCATATTTTTTAAAATGATTATAAACTATTCAATTGTCCTAGGAAGTAATTCATGAATGTTTCGACGTTTTTTTGGTGCAATAGTTAGACATTTGACCCCAGGAATATTAGTATACGACTACATTCACTAATGCTTTGAAGCAATAACACGCCTTTTAGTTTTGAAAAAAATGCCCTTTTTTTAAAAAAAAACAGCACCCTGCTTTTTTTTAATCTGGGTGAAGCTCTGCATCACATTGATTGGTTTTGCATATATTTGGGATTCATGGAACTTTTTTATAGGTATAGCACTTAGTAAAAAAAAAAAAAAATTGAAAAATATTTGCGAGTTTAAGCAACATTTTTCAGAGAAGTGTTTTCAGGTTAGTTATTTTTTTATGATCATTAATTTTTCATTCACAGTTTAACTCCAAGTTAATACTACAAAAAGAATTTTTGTATAAAATATCATTAATAAGTGTTTAAGGGGAGGTGTCCCACTTACCCGATAAATTGTTGTTATAAGGGGTAAGTGGGTCCCCTTATAATAATGAGGACATAGTAATGATATACATAAACTTAGCACATCAGGGAGAGCAGCCACAACGAGGTTCATTGCATATAGTTCTGCTTTAGCCCTTGCTTAAGGGCAATAACTTATTACTTAATACCCAAGCTTTACTTTCAATTAATAAGTTTAACTGCTATTGCTGCGGCCTTTCGCTGGTCTGTTAAAATTTAATTTGTTGGCACTCGCAGCTACAATGAGCTGAAATCTGCCTCCAGCTCCGTTATTGACGAGCCCATAACTGCAGTCTCTGGAAGTCATAACCGAGCTGTTGGTATATTGCACGTAGTTCTGCCTTAGCCTTGGCTTAAGGGTTAAGGCAGAACTTACTGTTAAAAGACTGTTGTTGGCAAAAACAGAACAAAAATAGATATTAATAAATGTGTTTAACATTTATAATTGCATTCTATTATAAAATTTAAAAAGGTACAAAAGGAAGATGTATATACCTTTAATTGACCTAGGACAGAAATTAGAATACCACCATCGAACATTGGCTGGGCATCTACAGCAGTAATATTGTGGGCTATCTTCTGAAACGTCAAACTCTGAAATTCATGAAAAACAAATAAGTAAACATCATACTAAAAGAATATGAGCTACTGCATATGTATATATTCATTTCATCTCACAATACACAGGATTATAGTAAATAATTTTTTGCACTATCTGGGTAAACATTAAAATCCCTCAATCATTTAAAACCTTTTATAGCGCAAGGGATGGAATGTATACTACAACATCAAAATATAATGAAAATCTATTTTCATATTTAGCACATTAATATTTCAAAACAAGGAGAAGTACTTGCTTCTTTCTGATCCCCCTAAAAATAAGTTGTTACAATTATTATGCATACGTAAAATCCCTTTTAAAATAATCGTAAAATCACAGCATTATCTGGGTAAATATTAAAATTCTTCAGTCATTTTAAATAGAGACGTACCGGGTAGCACTTTGGCCGAGTAGCTGAGTACCGAGTACTCGGCCTTTCACTACTTGGCCAAGTACCGAGTTCTCGGCCTTTCACTACTCGGCCGAGTTACCCAAGTACCAATTATGTTTTAAGAAGAACCACTGACACACATGTGATGAATTTTGAACTTATTGGAATAGTAGTATAGACCTCCTTGTCCATATAATAGTTTTTAAAACTAAATTCCTGCTAAAATTTAATTACGCATTATATAAGGGGCATTCCACGGTATTTCTGACATTTATGTAGAGTCCGTAACATGACCTTTTTTGCCATAACTTTTTAATTTACTGTTTGATTAGCATATTATTTTATTTTGATCTTTTCCTACCAATACACCAGCTCAAAATAAAATAATTTGCAAATCAAATGGCAAATTAAAAAGTTATGGCAAAAAAAGGTCACGTTACGGACTCTACATAATGTCAAAAATACCTTGGAATGCCCTATAAACAATTTTGTTTGTGTCAAAAATTTTACAAAAAAATTATTTTTAAAATTAAAAATAAATAAATAAAAGGTATGATTAATCAAGTTGGAATTAAAACAAATTACAGTAAAATCCCTCTAATACCAACACTAACAGGACAATTTTTTTTTGTTCGCAATAGAGAGGTGTCCGCAGGACAAGGGTTTAATGATGTTATTTGCATTGGAACTGGGGAATTAAAAATTGTCCACATAAGAGGGGTGTCCGTTAGGAGGGGTTTCACTGTATACCAATCAATTATAGTTCCAGTCCGCCAAACATAAATGGTTTTTAAAAGCAGATAAATTAAATGTGCAGGAACACTGCAGACACGTGTTTCCGCCCCCTCCCCCCCCATTACAAGGAACGTCTTTTTCAGTGCATAACATGTGAGGTAAAGAATGTAAAGACATTGGACAAAAAAATCTGACTTTTGTCGGATGTCTTTAAATCCACGAGCTCCCATTTTGTGCACTGAAAAAGGAATTCCTTGTAACACGAAAACACGTGTCTGCAGTGTTCCTGCACTGTGCTTTTAACGTTGTTTTATTTCCTTTTATTTTTTAAGCAAAAGCATTTTTATATTTTTTATAACTAATTTTTGTTTGTAGCAAAAATCCATTTTTAATCGCCCAATCCAAAGTTGCGGGTGTGACATTTACACTAACTAAATTAGTCATCAGCAAAAATATTTTAGAGTATAGGTTTCAATTTTTATATTTTCAATAAAGATCACTTGCAGGTACATTGATGCCAATTTGCAAGTTGATTGATATTTTATTTATTTTTTAAAAAATTAATTTCTACCCGTTGCGGGTGTGACATAAAAAAGACATGCATTTTCACCTTGCGATCAAAACATTCAAAACTCTGTGAATTATAGCAACTGATCGAACTGGTTTTTTTTTATGTTAGACAGTAATACCATCCTTCTTATCAACACAAAGATTTCTAAGCAAACCTCCTTGCTATTTATTGTAAGCATCTGCTAAAAGCAAAACTTGATTCCAAGAATGAAATATCCACTTCTCTTTCTTCTAAGCTTAAAATTTACATTTAATTAATGATTGTGCTGTAAATGGATGCAACATAATTTAATCGACGACAATGACATTCAATTACATTTCAAATAAATTAATAAATAAAAGCCGTGAGATTTCAAATTAAACGAAAACAAACTAAGTATCCTTTTGGAAATAAATTTATAGCTACGGCTTTATTCGCTACTAACATATAATTTAGGAACGTTAAGTGTTATAAAATCACAATGCTGTAAAGAAAACCAAAGAGTACACGTAAAAGATCAATTTTCAACTTTTATGTGCACTTACGTCGCGTTTTACGCACATTTAGGCAGATGTTGTACTCAAAAAACATTATAAAAAATATAAAAAAAGGGATATTTTTTCAAATTTATTTACTCTAACTGATTGGCCTTGGGTTTTGGTCGCAAATTTCAATCATTAATATCAGAAACATTTTAAATTCACCGATTCTGTCTAATACTTCAGCTTATAATTATTTTAATCACAAAGAAAAACAAACATTTATCTCTTAGCATACAATTTCAATTCTGTATAAGTAAAAAAAACTAAATAAACAATATATAGTAAGAGCAAAAATTTTGCACAACACCAGGCAGCTATTGTGTTAACATTTATACAAAAAAAAAAAACTTCAGTTGTTAGCAAAGAACAATAATAATATTTTTTTTTATTGTTAATGGAAAAGTATATGAAAATGAATAGTTTTCAAAAAAAGAAAAAAAAAAGAAAAAAAAAAGAAAAAAAAATCAAAAATTGAATCGTTTGTAGCTTTTTCTTTTCAATAAAAAATAAAGAGCCTCGGAATTTTTTTCATTGAGAGGGGGAAGAAATTCAGAAGAATGGGACCTGACTCTTAAGTAAAGGAAATTTCTATGGAGTTGCTTAAGATCTACAGTATTTTGTAGGAAGATGGAAATGGGGAAATGGTTAAGTGAGAATTATAACTATTCTTTTATGTAAAAAAAAAGAATAATAATAAATAGAGAAAAATAAATAAAAGTTTAAACCGTTTTATAATTAAAATAAAACTTCAGCAGAGCTTAACTATTTGTACTTTATTAAGCAACAAATCCAGAATTTTCATTGATCTCAATTTGCCCAAAGCTTGATATTTATCTCAAATCACTATTTAATCTGTGCAATTGCTTGATACAAGTCATATGATCTTTCAATTCCTTGGAACAACTTAAGCAAAAATAATTATAAAACCTTGATTTTTATAGAAAAATCATCATAATTCATGCCTCATACTAATTAATAAACCTTTTACGGGGATGAAAATTCGTAAAATTATTTTAACAACTTTTTTGCTGCGACTTTTTTTTACCACTATAATTTAAAAGTATTTCGTTGTTTACTATTTTTTGCTTTAATTGTGTTTTCATAACTTTGATTTGATACATAGCTCGGTCACTTAGGTCTTAACTACTAGCAGGGGCACTCCGAAATAAAATGAGAGAGGGGGGGGGGGGAGAGGTGGATTCTCAAATTTTCGAATGAAGTTCTACTTTTTCCAAATGATAAACATGAGTATGAACATTATATCATACTTACATAACATCTAATGAGAAACAACATTATGCATCATTAAAAACAATTTTTAAAATTTGAAAGAAGAATCTCAATGTTGCAATAGTGTTTCCAAATTTTTCAAATGAGAATTTTTTGGGGAGGTTACACTGTCCTTCTGAGACCTCTCATCGAGGCGCCCCATACTAGATCCCATGTGATTGTCAGTGTTTCTTTAATAATAGCTTTGTTAAATACGCCATAATTCAGTGAATGTTGGATATAGTATTTGTTTTCCGATTTTCAAACGGGATCCTAGACAGTCCCGATTTTCATTCAAAAATCCAGTGTCCCGGCCAGTTTACTTCACGTCTCGGTAAAATATAAGTTTCATTACAGATGACCAAAAAAATATAAAAATAATTAACCGTGAAGGATTATTTAAAATAATAAATTTTTCATTTCTGTACCTCGTAGCCAGACTGACGTAAGTCCAAAAATTTGAATTTTCTGTTTATTACTGCTAGGGTTCGCCGATATATATCCGATATTTGTTCTGAAAATATCATGATATTTTCGATATTTATTTTTCCAACTACGGTATTTTCAGTATAAAAATTATATTAATCATAGTAATATAGCTCTTATTATTAAAAATACCCAAAAAGTTATGCACTATAGTTTTATGATGTATTATTAGACATTAATATAACAAAATAATGTATTTTTTTTATTCATAAAATTATTAGTAATGTAACAATTTTAATGCATATTAAAAGTACCTAATTAAATTGTTAACCATTGGTTGGAACAAAAGAAAATGTCTTATGACTGTGCCCCTGACTGTTGCATATTGTTTTTTTCTGAATCATATAACTGTGTAAAAGTAGCTAACAGAAGACAAATGAGTAGAACAGCTAACGCTATATTAACTCTATTAAAATCGACTAAAATGTAAAATGGAATATTAGATATGAATAATTAAAGAAACCTTAATTTTAAGTCTGCATATTATAATAATAAATAAAGAGTGATTTAAGGATGCATTTACTATTTTGAAGACATTAGTTTGCCTTGATTGAAAATATTGGATATTTTACATATTTTCGAAAATTGCACTCACATGACATATTTTTTTCTCTCCTGTAAAGTAGCGTATGTGAATCACGTTAGTTTAGCTCTGAGGTACAGATTTGTAATTTATGACCTGTAAAATTACTATCGGATTAGCTTGTAAGGAATTTTACAAAAAGATTTAAAACAAAAAAGACTTTCTAAAAAAGTCCTAGCCAATGCAATAAACAAGTAAATATTGTTCAAAATTCAATTCCTCATTTCTTGCTGAAGTAACTTCAAAAGATTAACGTTTACAAAATAAATTGTTTAAATGTATCTGCTTGCGTCATGTATCATTTATTATTCTTTGTTTAGGCTGATAATTAGTAATCATTTATCCATAGCATTGAGAATAAACTACCTTCTAAAACACTCTGAAAACCAGCCGGGGTGTATACCTTTTGAAATACCCACGGTGGGGGGGGGGGGAGGGTCCTGGTTGAACATTTCGGTAATAAGGCAAGCCTAGGTATACCGCTATTACGATCACTTAGTCTCAAATATGGCGAGATTCGAAACATAAAAATGCACAAATAAAGAAAAAAATATACATATACAAACATAGTATGTAAAAAGTATGCATAGATGTATAAATTTGCAGTGCTTTTTTTCCCCAGCGTTAAAAGAGAAACAACGAATTGCTATTGCGCGGAAGGGGGGAGGGAATTCCTTTATTGCTTTTTATTATTACGTATCATTTCAGGTTATGCAAAACATTACAATCATAACTAAATGCATTTAGCTATTTCATATTGTTATATAACTTGTTATAAATATTGTTTTATAAATGTTGAATATGAGTAGTTAAATTCAATAATAAAATATGTGAATAGTAATTTAGAGCAGTAGTAGGAGATAGCAATTCCAGAGATTTAAAATCTAGATTATTACTTCATAAATATTACAGAAAGTTGTGATTAGTAAAACACGACTGGCTGAAAGGAATTCAACTCGTTTGCTACACGTGTTTAGGGGAGAAATGGGCGGGACAGACCTTGGCAGCATGTCTGGAGGAGTTCCACTCTTCCTTGCGACACGCGTTGAAAAGAAAGGGGTTGAGCTTTGACAGCACGTCCTGGTCAAAAGGGATTAAGTGCTTTTTATCTCCTTCCGAAAGGGGGAGGAAATTTCAAGATAAAAAGTATTGACCATTTCGAGCAGATAGCCATGTTCCCAAGGTGACCTTTTCCAGGTGAAATTCCGCTCGTATGTCAAACCACCAGTGAGTTAACAAAAAAAATTTTTTTTTTGCGAAATTTTTTGATTTTTCACAAAATTAATTCATTTTTCACAAAATTATTTGATTTTTCGCAAAAAACGGACCCCTGGATGCATTAGGATTCTGTTGTGGTTGTATATGAAGTACACTCCCTTTTGTGAAAGAAAATTGCAACACCACGAAGGACTTACGCGAGTGAACTGAAAATTGCAGGAAATGTAAAGTAGGGCATGATATGCAAATTATTAGAATTGCAGACCGGTAGCGCATGCGTATGCTGAGCAGCGCCCTCTGAACGGCGGGTCAAACCGAACATAAATAGACGGCTGTAGCGAGGCAGGTATGATTATCGGTGGTTATATGCTAGAGTAAACGTTAACTAAATCTTTACTGTGCAGTGCAACAGCAGCACAATCATGCATGTTTGGAAGCAGTGGACGGACGAGGGTCGGACAGCTCAGAAACACAGGAGTGGACCCCGAAATGTGACATCAGCTTGCGATGACAGACACCTGGTGCGTATGGTGCTGACGAACCCCAGTTTCTTCTAGACAATTGTCAGCACAGTGGTCAACAGCTACAGGTGTTACATTTTGTGCTTCATCAATTTGGAGACGTCTGCTGCAGTGTGAGCTGAGCAAGGATTCCTTTATACAGGATTCCTCTCATGCAAAACCATCTCAATGACCCAATGTGCATAGGAGCTGGCGTGCTGATTGGCAGCAGGTCATCTTTTTTTGTCGAATCGCACTTCAATTTGTGGCACCATAATGGCCGAATTCGTGTCAGGCGCTTGGACGAACACCTGGAGTTATGGTCTGGGGAGCTATTTCATATCATGGGCAGTCACAATTGCTACGAATTGTGGGCAATTTGAACAGTATCCGATGTATAAAAGAAATTTCACAGCCCCAAGCTATTCCTTTCCTGCAAGGAATGCCATGGGCTGTATTCCAGCAGGATAATGCCCGTCCACATGTCGCCTGGATTGTCAAATCCTACCTTGATTCGCAGTAGGTACAGCTTCTTTCTTGGTTTGCATATTCCCTGGATATGTCACCGATTGAACATGGGTGGGATTTTGTTGGGCGGCGTCTCGCTCGGGATCCTCGTCCTGTTGCTTCGACGGACGAACTTTGGTTGCACATACAAACAATCGGGAATACTTTTCCGCAGCAGATCTTCAAACTTTGTTTCCCTCCATGCCGAGTCGTGTAGCAGCTCATATTGCGGCGCGTGGTGGCCACACAAAATACTAATTTCTATCTCTTTTTATTGTTTGTTTGGTTTGAAAATGTAATAATTTACTGGTACCATTACCACCCAACTGTGTATTAAATTTCATTCAATTATGATGCTTCCTTCATGGTGTTGCAATTTTCACAAACAGGAGTGTAGTACTTGAATTATGTTCCAGGAATGGTGTTTTAAAAAGGCAATATATTAGCTATCAATACCTATTATGTCACCCACTATAATATTAAAATCTGTTCGCGTCTGTCTGTCTGAAGATCTATCTTCTCGAGAACCGCTGCGAATCGGGAGTCAAACGAGATACCGATCAATTCGAAATTTCCCGAAGAAAACAATAGGACCAATCTCGTAATTGTGCGACTTTAATTAGCGGAGATATTAATTGAAATGTTAATTAACATAACGTTATTCGGGAATTTTATTTCTTTCCTGTTGCCATTTTGAATTTGCGTGAGCAAGTAAAATTCTAATAATTGTTTTAAAAGAGATTTTTTTGGCTGCTGTCCAAATCTTAAAACAACGTTTCCATCCAGAATTTCATTTTTAATTAGTTTAAAATTGGTTGCTCTATTCGGTTATAGCCTTTATTTTATCGTCTGTCCTTTTTTCATTTTTTACATTCAACTTTCTTAACTCTTTTCAGCATATGAAGGTTGTTTCTTTAGCTATGTTTATTGATTGTAGTGTAAGTTTTTCATTCACCGGCCTCATATTTTGGTACATTTAGGATGTGCGACTAATTATGTTTATTTTGTTGGACTTTTTCCCGTCACATGGGTGAGTTTTCGAATTGTAATAACTCTCTTTTTCCTTCCTGTTTCTATTTTTGAAATACAGTTTGTATCGTTAAAAGAACACGTTAAATTAAGATTGTTTGGATTTCTTTAAGTGAAACAGAGTTGAACAAAAATATTGTTTTTAAGGATTTTAACTAAAGCTTAATTCGAATCTGATGACTTGGTATTAAATTAATGCTGATTGGTATTTATTAAGTCTTGGTGCTTTAGTTTCACATAAGCAACCAAAAAGTATGTGTCATTTTATGTAAAAAGCTGATCGTAATTGTACATACAAATGTTTCAGGTATAGTCTATCAGATTTAATTCAGTTTAAAGTGAGCACAGATTATAATTGATAATGCATATATTTTCATCTTTTGTGCTAATTGAAAATACTCATAACTTGCATTATTGATAACTATGATTAATTTTAAAGAGATTTTTGCCAAAAATATGCTCTACTGGTGTTTTGCAAACCTTGCATTGCGCATATTTATTTACTCCTTAGCGCTTTAGAAACTGATGTCAGAGTAATACAAAAACATTAATTGGACATCTCTTTCATTTTTTAAGTAGCCCGTGCAACGCCGGGAACGCAGCTAGTATAATATTAATCAATGAACCTTATACAATAGCAAACCTACTGTAAATTACTAACCTTCAATAATCATGACCATCTATAATAATAAAAAACTATAATACCTTTAAGTATAAGAACGACGAATCACTCTCGTCACCTCTAAGCACCAATAGGGCATCTAAAAGCATTAGACAAACTCCTAACGTAGCTCTGACATGACAATTTGTTACCTCCCAAATTTATGCAATGGTCATTAGGCTGGTCCAAAATTTTGAAAGTGAAAATTTTTTGAGTCCTACCCTTCCATTTTATTTCAATGCATTAAAAAATAAATCCGACAAAATTTGAAAACATTTCGGTAATATTTAGAGGTAGCTCAACGCAGATAAAGTTCTGAATAGATGCGTACGACACACGACCATTAACCTCACTAAGGTAGATGCTATTTTTATTAACAAGAAAACAATTGCTTTATAAAATTGTTTTTTTTTTATATAGAGACTTAACAATAGCCATTGTGAAAATACTTTTGTAAATACAAGTAAATACATAAAATCTATTCCTTTAACAGTCGTGATCGAATAAATTTTCAACTTATTGCTTATGTATGTATTCTTAATTGTTTTGGTTTCACCACTGTTGGAATGGCAGTTTGCACTTATTTTTGAAATGCATATGTCTCTTTACTTAAAAATAACTGGACATGGCAAATACATCAGATCAGAGGTTTATCTTCTTAGTTCAACCATAAGTGAGCTAGCTGACAGGCAATAAACTACCTTCAATTCGTATGGCACTGGGTATGTTTCTTCATAACCATATTGAATTAAAGAAAACCATAAGAGAATCTTTAAGAAATACAACAGAAGAAATAACAAAATTTTGGCAGAAAGTCAGAATACCCGTACAAAGACCCCAAAACTGTCAGCCCAAGTTAGAAACTTTATTAACAATGGAAGTTATTGGGGGGGGGGGGGGGGAACAGAACTACAATGACACAAAAAAATATAGAAGGTGAGCTTTGCAGGACTGGGGCCTAACTGACAAAGTTTCTGCAATGAGCTTTGACACAACGAGTGTCAATACCGGGGAAAGCAAGGATACCCCTGTTTTACTAGAGCAAAAACTAAAGGAAAGTTTACTATATTTTCCATTTCAACATCAAATTATGGAATTAATTATTGGTGCAATGTTTAATAAATGTTTGAGTTTTTCTTCCGCACCAGATGTACCTCTCTTTAAACGATTCCAGGCCTACTGGGAAGACAAAGACAAATACATCATAGGCATCAACAATAAGGACATTTTAGCACAAATGACAGATGTAAAGGATGATACAATAGTATTTGCTGAAAGATTACTACATAACACTCAAGCGAGAGATGATTATCGAGAATGTCTTGAACTATGCTTAATATTTCTCGGTAAAGCTGCTCCACATGGTATCAACTTTGTAGCACTTGGGCTATGCATCATGCTAGATGGATATCCAAAATTTTGTATTGTTTCAAAATATGGATGTTTAGCTGTTAATTTACCATCACGTCAATAGAAGAAAAGGGATTGCAAAAAATATGCATATTTGTTGTACATGTGTATTTAAAGGCTTGGATGACAGCTTCTATGCCTCAAAATGCACCGTATAACGATTTTAATTTAATGAACTCTTTATTGAAGCATAGAAAGATTGATGAAAACAAGCAAAACTTCAATGCAGAAATTTGCCAATCACCTGTGTTATTTGTCAGAAGAGCTAGTGGCATTAGCCCTCTTTGCCAATAAAGTGCTCCACTGCATTAAAAGACAGATGGTGAAGGCGATGAATGAAGTAAATGGGAAAAATAATGTGGTGAAGCACCCTAAGATTTTGCCAAAACATTTTATGGATATGAAATTCGAAGAACTTGTGACAAAGGGGTCAATTTCATTTTTTCAAAGCATGGGTTTACATGATACCTTCATTCACGTAGATCCAGAAATCTGGGAGCTTCAGGAGGATTTTAAAAAAGAAAAAGGATTATTCAAGGAATTGCAGTGGTTAATGATAATGCTGAATGGGGTATAGCCCTTATAAAAGAGTTTAATGGAAAAATAACACGCAATGAAGAACAATGCCAATTTTTGTTGCAAGTTGTCGCAGAACATCGACGAGCTTAATCCCGGATGTAAAAAGCAGAGTTTGTAATGTGTACTAAGGAAAGCAATATGCATAACTGTTGAAATATTATTATTATGTAACTATTTTTAACCTAGAAAATGCTGGCAATTTTAATTAAATAAATTATATACTTTTCCTAGCGTCAATTTTATTCAATTTTATTCTGCATTTATGGCATAAAATGGTAAAACGCCGAACTTTGAGGTTGTTGAGCTACCTCTAAATGTTAAAATTATGAGCTCAAACTTCACAATAATTATTTTTTACTCAGATGGAACCAAATGAGGGGGTAGGACCAATAAAAATCAGGATTTTTTAAAAAAGGACCTTTTTTGGACCACCCTAATGGTCATTCCACATTTTTACTTTCTTCTATTTCTAATATATAGAAGAAAGTATTAGATTCATGCAAATTTTCGAATTTCAAAGGATTTGAACGTTTTGAGGTGTGCTAAATCCATTTCGACTATTTTTGGAAAATGTCTGTCTGTCTGTGTGTATGTGCGTCCATATGTGTGAGACCGTTTTTTTGTGGTGCTCTACAGCAAAAACTACCGCATGAAATCGAACGAATTTTGGTACACATATGCGCTCCTGTGCGAACTTGTGCCCGTTGGCTTTTGGCACGAATTCCTCCAAGGGGGGTGGAGCAATGGGACGTTTTTTGAGTTACACGTGCTTGCTATTCCTCAGGAAGTAACTGGCGGAATCAAACAAAATTTGGTCCATATGTTGCCATTAACAGGAACAGGTGCTGATTCAATTTTGGTGTCAATAGCTCAAACGGGGGTTGAGCTATAGAACGTTTTTTGTCGTCAATTGTGACTGCTGTATCTCAAGAAATAATGAACGGAATGAAAGAAAAATTTATCAGCAAGTAGACCTTAGTGGGTATAAGAGCCGATTTTATTTTGGTGTCAACAGCTAAAAGGGGGGGGTAGCGCAGTCATCCGTTCTTTTTTTCCATTGTGAGTGCCATATCTCAAGAAGTAATGCTACGTTCTGGTTGAAATTTGGAATACATGTGAATCCATATGTAAAGAGGCTTTGGTTCAATTTTAACGCCAATCACTCCAAGAGGTGTTGATTTTTTTTTTTTTTTTTGCGAATAAAAATAGCTTTATTAATGCAACAATAAGATAAATCGTAATATATTGTCGTCTGCGTATTTCTCGTGATTTTAATTGTATGGAAATGATTGGAAATATTATCTCAATGATTTAAAATGTTTAATTGTTGCCATCTTATGTTTGTTAACAAATAAAATATTTGTAATTAATTCAAGCAAGGCTTTTAAAATACCTTTCAATTTTCACTCTCTGCTTTGCTTTTGTAAAAATTCAGACATTGGGATGGTCGTCAAGTTTTTGCATGTGTAATTTTGTTTTTGTTGTGAAAAATATCCAGTCATACCAATTGTATAGAGCAGTGACTCTTAACTTCCTGTTTACAAACAATTTTAATGTGGTTCATGAACAGCTAGAGAAAATGAATCACTTAAAACCATTTTCTCTGTAACAATTAAATTTCTTAAAGAAAAATTCAAATTCATCTCATTTCAAGTAGTTTAATTGTTGTGAAAATATTTCAATTGGATGTGGTCCACAAAGGTGCCAAATGGTCCTCAGTAAGGAAAATGTCATGAACCATGGGCAAAGCACATTTAGCTATCACAGTAAAAACTTTTTGGCTTGAATGACTTGTAAGCTGAAAGTTTTTTTTAAACTGATGTTTTGATATTAGACTAATTGATCAAGCTTAAAAGCGATGTTTTTACAAACGAAATTTTTTGAAAGGATTAATTTTATGATATGAAATTTTGAGAAGTGGCCACTTTAACAATTTGGAATTTTACGAAGGGGCCACAGAGTGGACTCAATTTGCACATGAATCGACCCCTTGTTGGAAAATCAACTCTTGATAGCTTGAAGTCTAATTCGAATATTTCTTTATCTTGAAGTTTTCATTGGGTTCCATCTTAACTCTTGGGAAGACTGGGGAAACTTTCCATAACTTGAACGAACAATAACTCTAAGGTTTTAGCCTGTCCCTTGGAACATTGAGTTATGGTGAGTTGACTGTATTATTGTAACATAAAGTTAAAGAAAAACCTCCTATGATTATATATTGCTTTGCTGGTTGGCTCTTGCAAAATGATACACTAATTGTAAAAATTATTCAAAAATTTTAGCTTCCAATGCCCCTTCTTTTTTCCACACACAGTATTTTGCAGACTTGAAAAAATACAGACTTCAGTAAAAATTCTGAAAACTCACATGTCTGAAAACTGATTTAGTCAGGTACATATTGTTATAACAACCGTCAACAGTATTAAATATTAATACACAATTATATTTATTTCACTAGACACAACAAAAAGCAACTATACCTGAATTTTTGCCATGATTTTTGAACAGCCAAAGAATTGTTCTCCTTCAAAGGTCAGCATAGATCTTTCTTCCTGAAAAATGTACGTTTTAGTTAAATTTAATTTCATACAAATTTATCACAAACCCTCTTTTTTAATCATGGGCTAGAATTAAAACTTTAAGAAGAGTGAGATTTTCTTCCAAGCTTTTACAGTAGAGTGGTTCACAATATTTTAGAACGGAAGAAAAAAAATATATACTTTCACTAATTCAATTGTGTACTTCAACTTTCTAAAACTCTGCAGTTGATGTCTTACTTTTTTCCCTTGCAACTCGTCCAAACAGGGTTGTTTCCTTCAGTCAAAGGTACTACTTTTAGTCACTGAAAGAGATAGAGTGAGAAAAAAAAAAAAACATGGAGCAAGAAAAAGCTTTCATTTTCGCCAACGCTTTTAATTTTTTTAAATGTCAAATTTTGAAAATAAGGCATGGTCTTTATAGCACATTTGTCTACCATGTTCTACGTTATGATAATCAAGAAGTGAATTAAATATTGCCCTCTCCACTTGCTATCAACCATATTGGTGCCAACACATTTGAGTAAAGATGCGAACTAAATATTGTGTTCTGTGAATGGCATTTCATCATTTGTGATGTCATCAGCAGAAATGTAAACAATAAAAGAACACCAATTAAAACAATTTTTAAAAAATATTTAACTTAGTCAAATTATTTAAAAAATGGTCAGATCCTATATTTTAAAGCATGCTCTTTCAGAAAAAAATACTTATAAAATTTTGCAAACAACCCCATTTTAAACAACTGTTTACTTTTTTTTTTCACTTGAATTGAATTTTCCATTTTAGTCTTATAAACAAAGCAGTACTGAGCAAATGACATAACTCAATAAATTTTAGCTAATTTCTGTTGGGCGGAAGCTTAGAGCAGGGATTAAAACAAAGGGAGTAAGTCCAATCATTGACTTAGTAAAAGCTGACCCAAAGACCCCCAAATCACATGATAAACGACGAATGGTTGGCACGTTTTGCGTGAAACAAGAGGAAGAAACCTGATTTCTTCTAATGAATTGCTTTAAAATTTGTCCTAATATTTCAGAAATAAAAAAAAAAAAAAAAAAAGAAAACAATGCATTGCAAAAAAAAAAAAACTAGAATGACTTATTTTAATTCAAAGAAAGGGTTTTGAACATAATTCTTACATTTTACTTTAGTTAGTTAACCTCTGAATCTTGGATTAGCCTACCCTATAAAAACGAATTTAAAAGTCAAATCCGCACATTAAAAATAAACTCAAACGAAAGTTGTAACAGAATATGAGATAAAAGTTTGAATATTTACCTCATGATTATTGAGCGCTTTATCCTTCAAGTCGTAGCATGTTGAATAAGGCAATACAATTGTAATCAAAAGTTACAATTCCATAGTCAGTTAGCTGCCGAAAGATACCAGACTTACATCAAGCTTATCACATGACTAAATTGGGTCTTCAAAGAAATTTATCCAATAACTTTTGTTTTGTAACATTTTGTTTACATTTTTTATGTGTGTGTTCCTTTTAATATTTTTTACAACAGTATCAAACTTTTCAGACAAAACTACAGCAAACTCAAAGTTCGGCATAGAGGAAATGTATACTAACTGATCTAAAGTTAAATGGCCCCCCTTTGACTGTTCAGTGTTATTTTTTCCGATTTGGTTAAAGTACATGACTTTTTTAAACTTTAAGAAAAACTATACTTGCTCTTTCAAACTATCATAGTATATATGCCCATATGTATCTTTTTGCAAAGAAAAATAATTCGAAGAGTACACAGGAAAAAGTATGCAGGTGTTATCTCCAATCAAGCAATAGAACGTGCGTATTACAAACCTATTACACTCAACAATTATGAAAAATTGCATAGTTACTAAATGTACTATGTGTAGTCAAAGCAACTGTAAGCTTTTATTACATGAATAATAAAAAATACAAATAACTTTCAGCTTAGCCCCGGCAGGCATACTCACGTTGTAGAAGGTGGCCAGGGTTGCACGCCTCGTCGGATCATCAAAAATAGCGTAGAATTGCTGCACAAATGTTTTAGCAAGGGTATCATATTCTGGATTTAGCGTCATGTTTTAGATATTTGACCTTCAGGAAGGCAAATTCAAACTAAAAACGAACAATTTTATCGGTAAAATTGGATAGTAAATTCCGTACTAAAAATGATTCAGTTTCCCCGCAACGAACTGAGAGTGGAGATGTCTGCATAGTTTTTTAAAGCAAAAAACAAAAACTTAAATGTATTGATTTCTTGTACAAAGTATGAAGAAAATGTGAGAAATGGGAGGAAATAAACTATGAAAAAATAAATTTTTCTGATTAAAATTTGTTTTTTTTCATCTCACCAAGTGTTTAAATTTTGTTTCAAGCTTTCAAAAGTCCCTAAACAAGAACGAGAGCGCTCCACCAACGTTATTAACGGTAACTGTGAAATTTCTAAAATATTGATTGTTTACTTGTCATTTGACAATTTTGAGATGTTTTCACTCTGTACATTTAAAGAACAAGAAATCCTATGGCTTCTATGTTTCACTAAACTGCAATCTCATCCGATGAATGTAATATGTTGAAATTTTCAATAATTGGAGGATAATGTGCAGCCATGTAAACTCATAGCTTATAATATTAACGCATGTTTAAGGACTTTTCAAATTCCTGTCATAGTAATTTAATGATGTGTGCTACAATTGTTAGTTAGTTATTTGAAATGATACATCATTAACAAACTTTATAAGCAAAATGGATGAAAACATTAGTAGAGGCTACATTCAGTTGGGGCGCGGATCTAAAGCTGACCGATTGGTTCTGAAAAGAGCTGGTCTGCATTCTCGACCGCCAAGTGATCCTTGTCATTGCATATACTTGGCTCTTCTGTTGGCAGGTGTTGGGTTTCTTTTGCCATACAACAGCTTCATCATAGCGGTTGATTATTTTCAGTCTCGTTACCCTGCAACAACGATCGTGTTTGATATGAGCTTGATTTACATACTTGTTGCTTTTGTTGCTGTTATTATTAATAATATTTTAGTTGAGACGTTGTCCTTGAACGTTAGGATCATTTTTGGCTACATAATAGCATTTTCGACTCTATTATTTGTGGCAGTTTTTGAAATATGTTTTGAAGTTTTTGATTTGGCTCTTGGTTATTATGTCAATTTGCTTGCTGTTGCTGTAGTAGCCTTTGGATGTACTGGTAAGAATTTTCAACTTTAAGTATTTTAAATTGTAGTTTTGATACTTTTTGTTTTCATTGTCTTATTAGGAAAAAATTCTTAGTTTTGTATTACTGGCTTATTAAGTGAAATCCTTTGTGGTTGTTACCATTTTTTGGAATCATTACCTTTAATTCTCTGTTGTTCTAGTCAAAATAATTCACCATATATGTCTGTAACCATAATCTAAAAATGAAAGTCAATTTTCTAATCTTGTAGCCCTTTTCTCAAAACTTTTCAGTAAGATAATTTCTTTTTTTGGCACTTGCAATCATTCCATTCTCCCTCGCCCATAATGGGGGGGGGGGGGGCAAATGGGGGCTCAAGCCCCCCCCCCCCTCTTTGCAATTAGAACTTCCTTGCTTTTAGTACTTTTTTCTTTGCAAAACTGTAAAAACATTTCTTCTCCAGCAATTAATGAATACATTATTAAAAATGTCAAATTTTAATAACTCTAAACTGTACTGAAATCGGTTTCTATGGGGGGAAATATCTGACCCCTCCCCCCCTTAAAATTTTGCATATGGGTGCCTTGATTCCATTGACCACACTTTCATCAAAACCAAAACTATTGCCAAATGAAAATTAAGGATAAAACCTCTTAGAAAGTTTTAAAAAATGAGTAGAGCAAGTGTGAGGACTCCATCGTTGGCGGTCTATTGTGAATTTGGCGAAGTTTTGATTTTGACAAAATAGTAGGTGGAATAATAGATAAGTACCCTTTTTAAAACTATGGTGAGTAAACTGAACAACTTTCCCTTTTGAGCTAAACATATACCAGGAGGGGTGTGCTACATGGTACCTTTAAAGTTAAATTCATCTACCTGCGGATGAATTATAGCACATCAATGTGACCCGTGATATGCACATTCCTATTTAATTCAAATTACAATCCTTTTTCTAGTATTGTACAGCCACACTGAGCTGAAACATTACAATTAGCACGGTTATACAAAACCTAAACTTTAAAATATTAATTTTTTATCAAAACCTTTGACTATTAATTTTCATTTATATATAGCTCAAATTGAAAAAAAAAAGAACTCTAATATGAGCTTCAGTATTTGTATATTATTTTGACATAATTTTAAAATTTCTTTTCAGTTCAGCAATCCAGCTTCTATGGCTATACAAGTATGCTCCCTTCACGCTATACTCAAGCTGTAATGACTGGGGAAAGTATGATTATTCTTTTCTTTTTTAAGTAACATTGAATCTGTCTGGATGTTGTGTGCTATAAAATACTTAATTATGTAAAACTTTAATGTTGATTAAATATATTTTGTATCATAAAAATAGTGAAGTGACTTTAAAAATATTAGAATCATTTATAACATAATAACCTTCACATATTATTCTGTTTAAAAATTTCCTCTTAAAAATACAGTATAACTTTGATTTAACAATACCTGACTTAACGGTTTCCTCAATTTGATGATGCATTTCACTGGTCCGGATTTGACTGCTTTGAATGTTTATGCTTCTCGAATTAACGATAATTTTTTCCAGTCCATTTGTTTGAAAAAGAAAATTAAAGGTTCTCAATATGCCCACTTTTTGATGTACGGCATATGTCTATGCAATAGTTATTTTCATCTGACATATGGGGACGACCAGGTGACTTTCTTGTAAACAGACAACCAGTGTTTTTGAATTGTTTATACCATCTTCTAATGATCTTTGTGACAGTAGGCCTGAAATCTGAGTATTCTTAAGAACAGATTGTGTGATGCTTAGACTATGGTTACTAAAAGTGCTGCTTGGGTACATTGACCATTAGTATTGCACTGGGCCATGGTATGCATAGTATACCTTCTGGTCTCCTTTGAAAAATTGCTTATACGCTTTTCTTTTTAATACATTTTATTAATTACACCCAAATCTGTTTTTATGTGGTGAATAAGGACTGAATAAAAAAAATTGAACAAAAAAAATTGTTCGAAACTTCACAAGTAGCTTTAAACAGTTATTTTTGTAAAACAGTTTTAAAAAAAAATATGCGGTGGTTAGGGACTTCGTAAAAAAGTCTCACATAGAAAGTAACCCAAAAACTTACAAAGTAATCTTTAAACGAAATCAAAATAAACCAAGTGGGGATAATTTTTGCTGAGTAGTCGGACAAAATTTCCCAAATGAGGAAATTTTGGGAGGTCACAGTGACTTCCCATCGGGGTGCCTATGTTGTCACTTGAAGATACTGCCTGGCACTCATTTTAAAAATAATTTCGTCACTTGAATCCCAATCTGATTGAAATTTTAATGTACCGCACAAAAAACTAGCATAAAAAGAACACATAAAAATAGGTTTGGGTGTATATTTTAATTGAATGATGAAAAAAAATGTAGCAACATTCACACACACAAAAAAAATCTCCCAACAATGTCTGATAGACATAAACATCTATTTTCATAATTTTATTATCATCATTTATTTTTCACGTATTATAAGTTTATCATAAGTTATAAAAGAATAAACATCTCACTTTGCTATAAGATATATTTTCAGAAGAATAAAAAAATTTACCCATGAATCTACAATTTAGTCTCAAGTTACTCATTATCTTCTCGCTAAAGTTTTGGCATATATTCCTTTTTAACAGTAAGTTTCGGCCCCTAAGCCAGGGCTAAAGCAGTAGTACGTGCAAGATACCATTCATTCTGGTTATCACATCCCAAGACTGAACTTTCATTCTTGTTAGAGCACATCAGTCTGGAATAGTGAATAACCAAGCTGGAGGCAGATGTCATCTCATTGAAGCTAGAATGCTAACAAACTGGTATAGATAAAGTAAATTTATCTCACCAGCGAGTGTCCACAGCATGGTGTGGTGCGACTTGTAAATTAAAGGCATGTACTCAAAAATTGTAGTTCTGCGTAAGTCCTGGTTTAGTGCGGCAACTTGCTGCAAAATACCCAAGCTTTGCCTTCAATTTACGGGTCAAACCGCACTATGTTGCGGACACTAACTGATGAGATAAATTTACTTTATCTACCAGTTTTTTGACACTCTCAGCTTCAATGAGACAATCTACCAATCTACAATGATGGCATCTACCTTCAGCTCGGTTATTCACTACCCCAAACTGATGAGTTCTAACAAGATTGAGAAACTGCAGTCTCTGGAAGTGAAAACTGGGCTGGTATCTTGCATATTGTCACCTCAGTGCACCAGAAATAGAAATAGCACTAAGATATCTTACCGTTGTTCTGAGGCAACGATATGCATTCTTATTTTTTATTCATGTCCAGTATACCTTCTGCTACTTTTATGACTATAGCATTGGTTTTGCCATTGAGCAACTAGAGTCACTTTATACAACTTGTTATGTTGATCAAAATGTTTTTGATGTATTCTGATAACTATCAACAAACTATGAATAATAAAAGTTGACATTTATTTTATTGCATTTTTCTTGCAGGTGCTGCTGGATTGCTGATATCTACTAATAGAATATTAACAAAAGCTCTTTTAAAAGATGAAAAAGTAAACACCATTCTATTCTTCTGTATTTCTATTGGGATTGTTGTACTGTGCTTCGTGATACACTTCATTCTGCAGCGCACAGAATTCATTAATTTTTATGTGAATCTCTGCTCTAATGCATCAGAGTCCGATGATCTTCAGAAACACATTATTTTAGAACCAACTGAGGATGTTGGTCTGGTAAGTTATATTGCATTTATATCTATAGTTGCTATGTATTCTTTTGTTGTTTTGTGTGGCTTTGCTATGGAAAATCATTGTTTTCTGTAAGAATAAACTCAATGCTGTAGTTGACAAAAAATATTTGTGCAAATCTATTTTTTTAACATTACAAGATGACTGTCATAGTAGGTAGATCTTTGTTAGGTCAAAAAAAGGTCAGTTTATATTTATATTACTTTAAAAAATGAAAGGAGATCTTAAAATAAGTTTTGCTTGGTGCAGGAAAAAAGGAAAAACTATCTTTTTTAAAAATGTTGATTTTTTTTATGTATATGAAAAATTGATAAAATCAAAAGAATGCTTAGATGCCTGTTGGAGTATGATATGAGAATAGTGGATCTTCGATCCTAGACCCCTCCCCCCCCCCCCTTGAGAGAGTTTTGTGTGTGTCACTGATAAGTGGCATAACTTTTCAACTTCTTAAACAGTTAATTTATTTATTTTTTGCATGTTATATTTTCTACTTTATAATCAATATGAAATTTTATGCGTGCACAGCACATTCCATGTAGAGCTATCCTAACTGCTGGAGAATGTATAAAAGCATGCTTCAACATAACAAAAAAATTTTGCTATTAAATATAAAAAATTTTACTTTTCAGGTAGACATGTTAGATCCTTCTGAGACCAAATGTGGGAAATATGGAGTTTTGTCACTCCGTTCGCCTCCATCTTCTCCTCGAACCGACTCTCTCGTGCAGTCGAACGAGAAACTGGACCAGGTTTTGAATGATGGCAGTGACGACGATGCCTGGAAAACATCGTGTGAATCTGTCAACTTTGGTCTTCCACCCGCCTCAGGGACAAAATACAGGGTACAAGAAGTGGTTGTGAAAATGAGAGGGACTGCCTACACCAAACATATCCAGTGGTGGAGTGGTATAAAAAGTATGCTTCACAGGTTTTATTAAATTCAGGTTTTATTGCCAGCAATTCCTCTGCATATTCAACTAAAATGTTTAGATAAATACTATCAGACCCAGAGAATTAGTTGCTTTAATTCTGGTCAAATGAAATAAAATGTCCTCCTTGGAAAAAACAAAATCCCCAAGCTGTATAACAGTGTGTGTGTTGCTTGTGTTCCGGGCCAGATTAAGGCATGGACACAGGCCCAGGACACCAACATTTGGGGGGGCACCAAATTTGTAGGTAAAATTTTGATTTTGAACTCATTCCATATCATACTATAGCAAGATGTAAATATTTAATGTAGAAAAAAAATCTCTGTAAGTATTTAATCTGAAATCCCAAAACCACTCCAAGTTCGTTCTATATTTACAACACTTTTTAAAGTTATACCATAGATGATTTTGGCTTTTTAAATTAATGGCTTTTTCTAACCAGCAAAGTAGGACGACATGTAATATTATCATGTTTAATTATCGTAATACTATGTCGTTTCTATTTTTTGTAGTATAAGAGACCACCAAATTTAGTACAGATATGTTAATACACAAGTATCAAGTTATTTTACTGCTTCTCCACATAGAAGAAGCTCAGGGTAAGAGGGGAGGGGGCACAATATAAACTTAATGCCCAGTGTCTTCAAAAACTTTAGTCGGGCCCTGCTTGTGTTGACTGTTGAGATACAGTTGTTGTTAAAAGTAATCATTGATCTAAAATATGAAAAATAGGGGAAGTTTGATAGATCTTGACTACTGTATGTACATTGTAACTAGGTTCAACTCAAACTAGTCGAGCTAGGTAACAAGTCAAACTAGGTTCAAGTTGTGAGGTCAACTTAAACAAGGGCAAACGTTCCATACATTTTTCATGGCTCAAATACCAGGATATTTTTTTTAACCTTGTCTAACCCCTTTAATTAAACACTTAAGAAAGAAGTCATGATGCTTTTTGACTCAATTTTATATTGTGTGATCATTAATTAATTTTAATTACATCAAAAGCCTTACAGCTATGTGAAAAGTGGGGAATGCAAATTCTAGAGTTGCAAATTTTCTAGAAAGTTAGCTGATAGCAGTTGAAAATTAGAACTCATTTTTAAAAGATGAATGTAATGAGGCTACAAAAAATTAAAATCTGAAATTTTATTGAGGTTAATTCAAAACAAAAAGCAACGCTTAACAAAAACTGCAATTGCTAAACCATGAATGACCATTAAAAAAATTGAGATCGTAAAATGAAACTTTATCATATGCAGTATGAAAATCACATTTGTGATCCTAAGCGTGTTTACTACATTCCTTTTTCTGTTTTTTTTTTTTTTTTTAATTTTATATATATAAATGCTCAATTTCAAAATGAAGCAGAAAAACATTCCTAATTTTTCTTTAAAAGTTTGACTTAAATAGTTCGAGTTTTTTTTTTTTTTTTTTGGTTGGAGGGTTGATAAGAAAAAGAGTATTCCTTAAAAATTGAACAATTTAAGTTTGAGTGTTTGTTGCAGAAAAGTTTTTTTTTTTTTTTTTTGCATTCAAAAATTTAAACATCTTTGTATCTTTGTATTAGGGAAGGGGGGGAGGGGAACTGTGGCTTCTTTATGCACATTCAGTCATTTATGTTACATTTAAACTGTTTTCCCTATATGCCAATATTCAATTTGTTGTTATGTGTATAAAAATCTTTTTACAGCATAAATTATTTTGATTCTTACATTTCTATGAATTTTTAATCAAATCGTCTTTCTGTAGGAGGCATCATAAATCGATGGGAAGTGTCTCGTCTGATATGGCCCTATATGCTGAGCATAGGATTGGCCTATTTTGTGACTTTATGCCTTTTCCCTGGCATTGAAAGCGAAATCATTAGCTGTTTTCTTGGTTCTTGGATGCCAGTAATTTTGATGGCAATATTCAACTTGTTTGACTTTATAGGCAAGGTAAGTTTTTCTCTTGAACGTTTTTCTGAGTTAATTTTTCAGTCACTAACATGTTAACTTCACTAACATGTTTGTGCAGTTGTACACCCATACGAAGATAACTTTTTCTTTTGAAAACAAATATTCAAATTCAAAGAGAATGAATCTTTCTTTGGAAACCTAAGAAAAAATTTAACCTTAATTAAACTTAAAGTTCAAAGAGTTCAAAAATGCATAATTTTAGTCAAATTTTGAAGCTTTGCTCCTGATTGGCATCAAAACACTTTTATTGTCCAATATCTCCCTGTAGTGTTTTCATTTATTTTCCCCACTATTTTGAAGTTTATACTTTTTCAATTTGATTAAAAATCTATAAAATATGAAAAGTTTTGTATGTTATGCAAAAAAGCTTCAATATATTAGATAGGGATTTTTTGCAATTATAACTATTACTGCTACCAGTGTCAAAATTTAACTTTATTTTATTGAAACAAGGTTTGTTTTCTAATTTATTAATCATATTTTCCCGTAACACCATGATGTTTTGATGTTATAAAACTATTGTTTCAGAAAAAAATGAAATTTGCGCAGATATACTTCAAACTGAGACAAATCATGCATCTGAAAAACACAAAAATATCAGTTTTGTTGTGTGCAGTCAAACATATATTTTCTATAACTCATTATAGAATTAATTGACTTTTGATATTACTTCTTTTCTGCATTTCTTAAACTGTGCAGTGCTGATTATATTTTTAGCCTGCTTTCGTGTTTGAAAAAGTTAAATTAAAAAAAACATACATCTCTTATTATATCTGGTATATTATGTTACAAAAGTTCAGAGGAAATTTTTAACGCTTATGATAATAGGCTTTTAATGTGCAATCCAGTGTTTTAGTGGAAAAAACATGTTAGGGAGAACTCACCTTGGGGTTTGGGGACTCGACAAAAGGAAAGATGATTTGAAACCAATTAAATGACATTTGCATTGTTTTTGAAGTTAAAAATTAAGCATTTCAGTGGACTAAGAATTTCATAAAATCTTAGTCTAAAATAAGTTTTAAGTTTTTGAATTAGTAAAAGTAACTATTGGAATAATTGGTCAAGCTCTAAGAAAACTTACCTTAATGCTTTCTTCACCACCTGCAGACAATCCTTTAATGATGCCTTTGAATCAATTTATGTAAGATATTATGGGTTCCTTCACAACGGTTTTGAAAGGATCAAAAAATTTTTTAATTAACTTAAATTTTGTAAAAACTTGAAAATTAATTATTATGTTACCAAATAGTTAATAATTGTTGAATAAGGATAGTTGTTTATTCTGACGACGCTTCGCTAGGATTAATATGTTGTAGAATTGGCTATACATAATGATCAGACGAAATGTAAATGGTGAAATAAACTTTTGAAATCAGATTAAAAAAGCATCAAAGTGTGAAATCTGCTGCATACAAAGAAAAAAAAAACATAAAAGATAATTATGACGAATTTAAATTACAATTGCACAAAAAAAAAAGGTAAATGTGGATCCAGAACTCTTAAAATTCATTAATGTTATTTCCATATTAACTCGTACGTAACCTCTAACAGTAAATTCAATTGTTTACAATAAATCTTGTGTAGATTTGATACAATTGAAGATTTAACATTAGTGAAGTTGAAAGAGTTGATTGTATGTGTACATCTATAATGCTAACCACTGTTTGTTTATTTCTAGGTTCTTGCCTCTGTTTCTCACAACTGGACCAGGAGACAACTTCTCTGGTTATCGGCCAGCCGGGTGGTATTGGTCCCCCTCCTTGCCAGTTGTGTTGCTCCACGTGGATCTCCTCTCCTTCCCGGGGAAGGTTGGGCTATGCTTTTCTCTTTACTCCTCGGAATCAGCAACGGCATTGCTGGCTCAGTGCCCATGATTCTTGCACCTTCTGTAGTTTCTGATGAGCAGAAGGAACTTACAGGTTTGGTTTTGTCATTATTTCCTTTTTTTTTTGAGCAATCACGATTGCTTATTGCTTTCACTTGACTGTTTTTGGCGTGCTATCATTTTATTTTCCCACCCCCACCCTTCGCACCATCACCGTCGACTGGCTCCTCACAATGCTGCTCCTATAGCGAAAACCGTCTCCAGGTTGCATCCAGGTCCTACACACACGCGCATACATACACAACTACACACACGCGCATGCACACAAACACACATGCACACACGCATACATACAGACTCCTACACAACAACACACAACTACCCACACATTCATGCCTGCACACATACACAAACACATATGCCTACACACACATACACATACCCCCACACACATTCATACACACAACTACCCGCACACTCATGCCTGCACACAGACACAAACACACATGCCTACACACACATACACATACCCCTACACACAAACACACATACCCCCAGACACAAACACACATACCCCCAGACACAAACACACACACTTACATACACACACTCGTGATTGCGAAAAACATAATTTGAATTCAAAATGTCAAAATTCAAATTAATTCTTTTTTTTTGTCTTTTGATGAGGCAGTGAGAAGCAAAGGGATATAAGTGCCATTGGAGGTAACCAGTACTAATAGTAGGTGAACCTTTCCTCTGTTTTCGGTCAAGAGATAGTACTCCTGGTAGGTACTGCTATACCTCACAATTTATAAAAACTTTTCAATGAAAGCCTTCTTAGGACTGGAACTATAAAAGCGTTTTACACAAAACTTGGAAATGTCCACTTAATCCCTTTACTTCTCACTGCCTCGTATGTTCTTTTTAATTTATTTCCCCATTTCCCATTCATGTCAATATATGTCTTCTTCGCTTGTACTACAGCCTGTTGCTGGCCAAGACCATCTCTCCAAGTCTTTCCCACCTAACACTATACTGCCGTGTGCAGGTAAACGGCAGTATCTGCTGAAACGAGTTTTCGAGATATTTGAAGAAATGCGTTTTGGATTCAATACTAATAATAGGGAAATGTTGGAATTAGACGTCTTTTTCGTGCCTTTTTTTTCAGCGGAAACCAAACAAGCAAGCTTGTACAATAAAGATAACGTGCAATAGATGACAAAAATGCAAAAAAATGAAAAATTTGCAATTACTGCCTTTTACCTGTACACGGCAGTATACCCAGCAATAGTCCTCCATCGGTTCACTCCTACTACTTTTAAGTCCTTCTCTACCCCATCCAGCCATCTGACTGGGGGGTCTCCCTCTTCAGCGTTTTCTTTCAATATTAGGGAAGGTGACTCTTTTTGTGGGGAACGCATCTTCATATCGAAATATGTGGCTCAGCCACCTAATGGGGACTTTATAACCTTAAAAATGTTAAGTTCACCATATTTTTTGTCAATATATGTCACATAGATAAATAAGAGGGAAGAAATGTAGATAGAATTTTCATGAATTTCAACTTATAATTATCATCTAAGTAAGAGCAGTATGTGCACAAATTATAAATTTTATTTAATACCGCCGTTAAAAGAAAAAAAAAGACAAAAATGTTATAATAATGGTACATTTTTCTCTCTTGTTAGTTGAATTGAAATAGTTTTAGAAGACAACTAATTGTTACATTGCGCAGCTAAAAAGCTCAATATTTACTAGTCGCATAACAACATTCACTGTGACATTTTAAATTAATCATCACTTTCTTTAAGGAAAACATGTTCCCATCTCAAATGTCTCTCGTTTAGTTTTATCCCTTCCTATGAAAGCAAAAATTATTTGTCTATCAATATGATAATGTGCAAAATTTGTGTTTTTAAATGAAAGTCTGAAAAATATCAACAGTTTACAAACTCTTCCAAGAGACCTGCAAACAGCACTACCTAATGACACGTAAAAGAACTGTAGTCAGGCTCTGGTAATAAGATTTTTGCTGAGCTCAATTTTGCTTTTGTTGCAAAATAAGAAATTCTTATATTGGCACAATGCCAACTATCATTATCAGCAACTCATTTTCCCTATTTTAACAAATGGAAAAGTTTTAGTCTCAAGGGATGGGAAGTCTTTTTGCCAGAGCCTAACCAGCTTAGTAAAGACCCACTATCCATACTTTTATACAATTACAGTCAACTCTCAATAACTTGAGGTTGATATTTCTTTATCTCAAAGTTTTCCCTGGGTCTCAAACTCTCGAAATGATTGTGGGAACTTCTCATAACTCAAACTAGCGATAACTTCGTGTTATCAAGAGTTGACTGCATTTTAAATAATACAAGCATTGCATAACTGAGTTGAATTCCTGCTCTGAATTAGGCAAGGTTGTAAGTTTTGGCCAGTGGTAGTTTTAACCATGGATAAAACTAGTTAAAACCGACTTGGATAAAAATAAGTTTTGTCTAGTTTTGGCTATTAGACATGGATGTAAATATTTCACAGAAATATAAAACATCAATCCCATAATCAGTCACTTTTCATTATTTAAGTAAACAGTTAATTTTACATACGCAAGTAATAAATGATGGCATATTCCAAAAGTTTAATCACACCATAAAAGAAATATGTGTTTTTTTTTTCAAAAATATGTTTTAAACAGTGTAGGACTCGACCGATGTATCGGCGCCGATGGTTCAACAATCTAGCCATCGGCATCGGCGGCCGATGCTAAATTGCAGGAAACATCGGCCCATCGGCCTTAAAAACATCGAAAAGCCGATGAAATTGGCCGATGTTTTTGGAAAAAAAAGGACCTTTGATGTTTTACCTTTTAATGCTAAGTAAAGGTTGTTTTCATATAAAATTAATTACTAAATTTCAGTATGAATTTCTATTTTAGTCAACCCTGAAAGAGTTTTTAATACTGCATTCAGGTACCAAACAAGTTAATTTTTGCATTGTTTCTTGCTGCTGGATGTACGTATGTATCTCTCATAGGTCATAACTCCAAAATGGTAATTTGTAGAAGGACTAGCGGCGTTGCCCGGCTTTGCCCGGTCTACCTTGAAAAAAACCATTGCGTCAAGTGAAGTGTCTTCAGTAACCAGGATTAAATGAAAGAAAAAAAACCACCATGCAAAATTTTCTCGCCAAACAATGACGACAGATACTAAAATACTTTTAAGAAACTAAAATAAAATGAGAAAGATGGATTTAAAAGGCGTAACCATGGAAACACAAAATAAAATAAGTTTAAGAATTGAAAATGAGAAAGATGGAAATAAACAATGAATTCAAAAGGCGTTACCGTGGAAACGCAAAATAAAATGGTTAAAAACTTGAATAGAGAACAGATTTTTGAACTTAATTTAATTCGCTTGTAACTTTTTTTCTAATGGAGATAGAGGGTTAAACTTTCGACCTTAGGTCGAGTTAGATCTGGAGTAAAAAAAAACAGCTCTTTCCAATGCTGTCAAAAAGAAAACTGTGGGACAATTCCTTCACTTTTTATTGATGGATTTAATGAAGAAAGTAGTGCCTAAATTTCAGCTAAGCCTAAAAAAATTCGAGCTAAAACCGTAAAAAACTCCCGCCGCAATATTAGGTTAGAGCATTGGAACAAATTGCGTAGAATGCGGAAAATTCTTCCCTTTCTAACGATATATAATATTACTATTTGCGAGTAATGTTTCACCCCCATATTCGGGAATTTATGTGAAAATTAACCTTAATTGGAATAAAAAAAGAACTATTCATCGAATTGTTTCCGAACTGGTCTGCAAACCTTCTCAGGACTTAAAGGAACAAAATGTGAAAATTTCAGCGAAATCGGTCGGGTAGTTCTCGAGTTTTGCGAGTTCAAACACACAGACGCTTTTTGGAGACTTCATTTTATACTATGTAGAGATAAGTTTTCGCATGTGGGGTGTGCGTGTGCACTTCCTTTTTTGTTTTTGATCGGGTGTTCTGAAAAGCCTGTTGTGTTACTCATTTTTTGTGGCTATTAATTACTTATTTCAATACAAAACTAATATAGCGTCTCAGACTGACGATTATTTGGGGATATATTCCGACCATGGAAACAAATATGAGATGGCAAAACCGGGTTTTGTGTCATTTTGTTAGATTCCCGCTGAGCCGACGGTAATTTTTAATTTTTCGATATTTGTAATATAAACCACAGTAATGCAGTCTTTTCTGTATCGCTTCGGCGGAGTTACAAGTTGGGGCCCATTGAAATACATTTTGGGGCCCTATTTCTCTATCACGGAAGATGTAAAACATTTATCATAAGCATTTTTGTACTTAACTGTGTACTTCTGCCAGTGTTCATATAACTTTTGGAAACATTCCTGGAAGCCCTTTTTTGCTACCTTCTGTGATGCAGCTTTATCTTCTCCTGACGGAAGAAAGCAGTGTTCATGCAAATGTTTTTTTTTTTGCTGGGAACAGGTAAAAGTCACACGGAGCTAAGTCCGACGAAACGTTATGTTATTTGTTTGTCATATCAGATTATTGATCAGTCGAACCGTGCATCCTCAACATTAAAGTCGCCTTCTTCCCGACGATGAAGTTAAAGCAGCATCGCAAGAGGCCTTACAGGAGATTGCGAAAAATGTCTTCCAGGAGTGCTTCTAAAAGCTATACGAACGTTGGCAGAAGCGCATAGTCGTTCAAAGTGACTATTTTGTAGATAGATGTGCTTCGGTAATGTGAACTATTCAGGGTAAGGTTTTATACAACTTGTCCTCAAACTTTTAGATCATACTACGTACGTATGAGTTTTCAACTTACTATTTCATAACGTTTTTGAGTGACGTAAGTTTACGCGCATGAAGACATCACTAGAGAATTTGCGATAATTAACTGAGGAGGCCTTCAAAATGGATATTTCGGTCATCTACATGTTCTTAGGTACATATGCATGTACAGATGTGCCGAAAAACTTGTGAAGTTTAAATTGGGTGATCGTTAAATAAAAATTTAGGTCAAAATCTGATTTTTTTTAATGACAATTCTTTATTCGTAGAAAGGAAGTAAAGTGAAATGGGTCAATGATCCTTTAAATCCCTGACAATTTGATCAATTTATTTCTGTTTGATTTTTTTTTTTGGCCATCGGCCGTCGACCATCGGCAATCGGCCATTTGGAGGAAAACAATCGGCCATCGGCTATAGGCCATCTTTGAACAATCGGCCAACAATCGGCATCGGCCCATTGGCCAAAAAATGCCATCGGTCGAGCCCTAAAACAGTGTAGTACAATGTATAATTGTTTCATAGTTTTATGCTCACAAAAGGAATTTTAAATTTAATCAAAGTATATTACTTATTTTTAATACTACATTGAATACATGTTACAAGTTTTTTGAAGAAAAGTTGCATTGAAATCAATAAATCAGTTTTGAAAATTATTTCAAATATGATTAATATACACATTCTATTTCTTTTAATTATTCATTAAAATGTGCAACATTATACATACACAATGTATGTGTGCACATGTTAGTGTACTTTTATACAATGCAGTTTTTGTCAGCTCTATAGTGGTTAAATCCAGTTTTGGCTGGTTTAAACCAGTTTTTGCCAGTGGCATGGCCAAAACAGGTTTTTTCGACCAAAATTACAACCCTGGAATTACTTGTCTTAAACTTCAATTCCTAATTTTCATCACAGCCTTGGATATAGTCAACTCTGCTAAACTAATTTTAGAATCAAAAAGTAATGAGATCTGTTTCTTTTTTCCAGGCAACATCATGACTCTCTCTTACAGCATGGGTTTGACGACTGGATCTGGTGTAGCTTATCTTATAAACTACTTCTTGGGAGCACCTCTTTTGCATCCGTGTGCAGAGCCCTACATTCCAGAGGACATCCCCATGTTCGACAACTCAACGTTCGTGCCAATCAATGGTACATACTCGACTCCAGATTTTCTCTGGAACATCACTTTGCCATTGAATTTTACTGGCGTAAATAGCAGCGTGTTTTAACGTGTTTTGAAGGTTTTAATAATTATTTTTACTCGGAATTGACTAGAGCAATGGTTCCCAAACTTTACCAACATAGTTAGAAGAACTAGATTTTTTTACGGCGTCCTAGCCATATGTTTTAATTTTTATTCAGATTTTTTTTCTCATTATTTTGCTTGTTGGGGAAAATCATGCTTTTCCTCTCTCAAAAAGTCAATGGTAAACGTTTTTTTTTTTAAATTTAAGACAATTCAAGTATTGAATTAGTGAAACATTGTATTACTTATGGAAAAGCCTTTCTTCGATTTTTAGTCAATGAACAAGTAAGGAGCAAAAAATTTTTTATCTGAAATTCAAACTGTAACTTTGGATTCTTATTGCTCCAAAATTTAAATATTTCTTTCACCTTTTTATTGTAAAAATAAATTGTTACGTAAGTTTTTATAACATGGAATATACTACAGTCATTTAGAGACTGCAGTTTCATCCTTGTTACGGACTCATCAGTCAGAAATAGGGAGTAACCAAGCTGGATGCAGTGTCATCCATTTGAAACTGATAGTGCCAACAATCTGGTAGCTCAGCAGCGAGAGTCTGCAGACATGTTGCGGTTCAACTCAGTAAGTTGAAGGCAAAGCTTGGGTATTAAGCAATAAGTTACTACCCATCAGTCAGAGCTAACCGACAGCCCAGTCATCCCAATTTTCTTTTGTTTTATCGATAGTGTCATCCTAGGATATGAAATAATTTTTTTTTTTGTAAATGCACATATATTTTTAATCGTTATTTTTATGACCTTAGTTATATTGTGCTTAGAATGCATAGCCCTTTTTTGTGTTGTCTCTTGACAAGCATAATAAAACAAAGGGAGTGTTGCAAAATTTTTATATATTTGTACGATTTTGAAAAGAAAATCAGAGCTATAAGTGTTTTTTTTTTCAGTAATTATTATTTGCTAATTATATTTAAAATTCATGAAAGTATTAATTGTAACAAATCATTTTCCCTCCTTTTTTTTGTTTGCTTAGCAACAAAAAGTTTAGAATATCATAAACACCTTGCAGTACAACTCATTTCTTGTTGTGGTATCTGTTTTGGGAACCACTGGACTATGGCAATTAAAATGATCCCTGCTTGCTTTTCATGAGAACACCTGTACTCAATGACTTAAGAAATATAATTTGCTGCTTAAAATATATTATTACGGAATTTGTTATTTCATTTTTATTCAGAGGGAAGGGGATAGGGATTGCTAAAATTATATTTATTTTAATAAATATGTATGTTATATATTCTGTATGCCTTCTGCTACTCTTATGACTACAGACCTGTTGTCGACTTTATTTTTGAATTTTAGTACTAGAAAAAAAGTGTTGGTAAATATTTTGTGTTATACCAAACTGAATGTTTATCTCCATGTCAAATATTTTTTAGAATACCAAAATGAGATGATAATGTTAATATTAAATAAACAACTGTTTTTGAACTTCAAGGCTTTTATTTTTTAAAGCCCTTTGAAATGAAGTTTTGTAACAAAAACAGGATTTTTGTCACCTTTTTTACTATGCATTTCCAACGTCTAGCATTGCTGACTTTCTAAAAGTTTTCTGAAGCGTTTAATAACAACACATATAAAATTATTAAATACATTGCATGTTGTTTTGAATTAAAAACACTTTTGACTTGATATAAAACAGCAATGACTTATTTTGAAACATGTGAAAACTGGGTGTTGAATGGTGTGAAATTGTATACAAGAGTAATTGAAGCAATTTAAAATTTAGCTTATTTTAAGAGATGCAGTAGTATGAACAAAATTTAGTAATAAAAAGAAGTATTCAAAGAAACATTGCCAAATTTTCATGCTATATTCTTATGAAGAAGCATTTATTAGATTAATAAGAAATGTTTAAGATAATAGTAGTAAATAATCAATCAAAAATGAAATAGTTTAGATACCTGTTTTGATATTTTGTATGAGTTGCAAAATAGTTCTTTAAGCGTAAAACTGATCCTTAAGATTTGTACTTTTTAAGCAAAAATTTGAAATGCAAATTTATGTTTTTCTACTGGTAAAATACCTCATGTATTTGTAATGTCTTATGAATAAAATTCTTGTGCAGACTTAGTATTTAAGTTTGAAAACTGAATTGTTTAAAGTTTTAAAATCAAACCGATCGACAATTTGTTGATTTTTAAAATTTTGCGTTTAATTGCTTCTAGTTTTCTTCGACTACGCTTTTCCATTACTTAATAAGTTGTATTTGTTTGTTAGAGTTTTATCTGTTGTTCATTTTATTTGCAAAAACTTTTACATTGTTAAGCGATTCTTTTTTTCTTTTTTTTTTGATAAATGCCACGTTGATGTTTCTAGTTTTTTTCTGTTGTTTTTAAAATTTTGTGCTGTTGAAAAATTTAATTTTGTTGGTATTTCATTATGCTTTTGATCTGTCATGTTTTGTCATGTGTTTTGAACGTACTTCTATGCATTGATGTCAGTGAAATGTAAAAATTCATGTCCTCATTTTATTATTATTGTTATTTTAGTACTAAATGGCTTAAGAATCTCAATAAGTTTGCACTTATGTTTTATGGTTACACTGTGTTTATTGAATTTGTATGTCAAAGATTTAGTTCAGTATTTACAAACATTCTAGTCATTGTTTAATTTAATCATTTGAGAAATTATTTATTTATTTGTGTGGAAGTGATGTTTGAAAATGGCTAGGATATAACTTAATTTTATCTTACTTTTTTAATGTATGTTGAATTTAGAAATGCATTTAAAGGCCATACACTTATTTACTATTTATGCATTGCTACTGTAAAGCTGGTTGATTTTTAAAGAGCACTGGTTTTTTTTCCTCTGACCATAGGTGGCTTGCTTGTGGGGGGAGGGAGGCAACTGCTTCCGCACTGTAAAAATCAGCAATTGATCCAAAAAAATGATAGTGTTGATCAAATGAAATGTTTAAATAAAGAAGAATTGACTTAATAAATGCATGGGAAACAAAAAATGATAATTTTGATCAAATAAAGTGTTTAAATAAAAAAGAATTGATTTAATAACGATGTGTTTCACATTTTTCTAATGTTATTTCATAAAATTTATGATTTTTCTATGAATCCTGGGCCTGATTACTGAATAGGACCTAGACTAAGACCCCAACATTTAGCTGCCCCCAAATGGCTGAAATTACTTTAGTCTATGACTAAAATTGTTTCAGCCAACAGCTAAAGTTATAAAGTTTGAATACAGGGGGCCACAAAAAAAGTAGTTGGCCTAGGGCCTCTCGATATCTTAATCGAGCCCTGTATGAATCAACGACTACAGTCAACTGTGGCTACCCATCAAAATTTTTGGAGAATGTCATTTAATTAATAACTAAGTTAAAACCCAATAACTTGGCCCAGTTTTCTAAAAAAGTAAACTTAAGGGGTAACCCCCCCTTCACTTATTTGTCCCCCACTTTCTTCTTTTTTCTTAATTTTTTTGTGCTTCAAATTTTCTTTTATATAAGTATGTTACATTTAAGCTAGGTGGTAGTTTAAGTACCTACATTGTAAATGTTACAAATGGGAACATAAATGTTTTATGCAAAAATTTACTGTGTGTTCTTGTAACCAGATACATTTGTAAGAAATAATGCAAAGTGTTTTATATGTTCATTAGGACTTGTTCTTTATTCCTGTTACATAGAGCGAGCGAAATTGTGCAGACTAAAAACTTTTTTTATTATTATTTAGCACTTTAATTCTGATAAAAGTTGCAGCAAGCATTTTACACAGTTGATTTCCATATTTTAAATTTGAACATGCAAATTAAATTTGAAATCTGTGCAATATTTGTATCAAAATTGTACCCGTGCACTGAAAAGTAATGTCATTCAGTACAATGCAATGAATACCACGCTTTGAGCTGGAAATGGCTTTGCAAAAGGGTTAGGCATTTTTATTAATTTATTATATAAGTTTTTATCTTTCATTGTAAGGTGAGACATAAGTTTGTGATATTTTGCATTTTTTCGAGCAATATACTTGCATTCAAGGTTGGCAAAAACCCGTTTTTTTTTTTTTTTTAAAGCCCACAGATCCAGGGTTTTTGGGTTTTTTTAAATAAAACCCCCAAAAAAACCAAGTAAAGCTGGGTTTTTTAAAAGAAATGTAGGGTTTTTTGTCTTTTTTTAGTAAAAATGTGGGATACTTGTAGCATATTGTAGCGTAAGTATATGAACAAAGCACAAAAATTGTCTTGGTGTAAAAAAAGCTGGGAAATTCAGTGTTTTCTGAAGAAAAGTATATAAGACGACAAAACTCAAGAATGGGGAAGTTTCAGATTTTTTAGTTTCCATGATTGCCAACAGTTAAGGCAAAGTTACTTCTCGAGTGATAAAATCTATTGTTCGTTTTTAATTACTACATTTTTTTTTTTTTTTTTGCATTTTACTTTATTGTATTTCGTTTTGTTATGCAAAACTACTGTAGAACCTCAAGTAGTTTAAATCCCTTTTTACTGAATTCCAGCTTAATCAAGACATTTCTTTGATTTTTATGTTTCCTGTTTTTCTATTTCTGTGTACGGAGTAATATTAAACTTTTTCGTAAGATAATGAAAATACTGTACATCCTATTCCAGTTTCTGTCCGACCGTTTGTAAAACCTGCTAATTTCTAAAAAATATACCTTGTTTATTCGAGATTTGTGACGTGTTGGTTTGCACAAAATAGTTCACATGAAAGCCTTTTAGCTAGAGTAGTTTCCTCTGTACAATCTACAAATATCGAGAAAATCAGACGTGACAGGACTTAAACAAGATAATTTGAGTTATTAATTGACCAGTTAAAAAAAAAGTTAAATATATTTATTTAAAATCTTTGAAGTATTTTTTTTAATGCCGTTAAGAGTTAAGAAATACTATTAAAGTTCAAAATTCATTTTTTATGTCCATTGTTTGTGGTGAAGAACAAATAAAAAAGAAGTTTAAATTGTGAAAGTATTTAAATTAATTAATTTCTTCATAAACTTCTCAGAAAATTTTAAAAAACCCAAAAGTGGGCTAAATAATGGGTTTTTTCAAAAAAAACCCAATTGGGTCCAATCCGGCCAACCCTGCTTGCATTTAAATCTTTTTCATTATTTCCTTGCATGTTTATTTATTTATTTATTCATTATTGTTTTGTTATTTTGTAAAACTTATTAGGTGTTTGTTATTGTTATTAATTTATTCTTTTCATCTAGTCAGTTCAAAGGACAAGCTATTTTGTTAACAGTAACATATTTTAAGTGAATCAGAAGTTGATATTATGATCGCTAGTTATTCTGTGATTTGTATAAATAATGGAAACAACTTGCATTATAGTGTTGGTAGTAGTATTATCGTTTTTTATGCATTATTTTTCCTTGTGTAAACAAGAAATTTAGCCGATTGAATCAAGATTTATTAAAAAGACATCATTTACTTTTTTGGCCTTCATTTTTATAGCATAATTTGGTTTTGAAATGATGTCAGATTAATAATAAACTTTTCACAGGATATGAGCTTTTTTTTTTTTTGTTATATTTTATTAAGGTATTTGAGTTGCTGACTGATGCCATTTTAACATATTGTCACTGACAGCACAGGAGTAGTCAAATAACTAAAACTATGTATGTTTTCTTTCAAGAGTTCACTTTCCGTGAAATCAAAAAAAAAAAAAAAGTCTCCTGTTTTTTAGAACACTAAAAAAAAAAAAAAAAACTGAAGAGAGAAAATGTACCTAAGATTTTCTTTAATTTTAATTATTGTTAGATAATGCGAAATAATTTCAAGTATCTCATTATTTGAGACCTCATTGTGCATGCAATTTAAACAGACAGTTGTTTTACTATTGACCAAATCCAATGCCGAGAGGTACAAATGTGCAGGAAGTTTTTTTTACTTTTTTAAAATTTATTTTTTAAATCCATATTAATTAATTAATTTATTTATTTGCAACCTGAGATAGCTGTCGCATTTTTCAAATCTGCTGTTGTACTTACTCTACAGCGGTTTTGCCATTTCTATGAAAATAGTTTTTAATCAGCACTAGGTAGAACAAAAGGATATTTAATTTTAATGGGCTATCCAAAAGCAAATACAGGCATCCATTGTTGTATGAAATTTAATTGTCTACCTGTTTTATTTTAACACTCTTTTAAAACTAATTTAAATAATACCACTAAAGGCATTGCTATAATTTCAGTGATATCATTTGTTTTACCCCACTTCAATTATAATTTTAATGTGATAATTTAAATTATAAATTTGTGCTCAAGAAACCAAAAATTTAAAAAATCTTTCTTTTTTTCATAAATGATTAACAAGAAGATTCTTACAAATAATTTGTTGACATAATACAAATGAAGATGTTCCTTGAGGAAATGATTTTCTGATCAACTGTATCAACCTTTCTCTTGGGTAATTTATAAATGAAAAATAAATAAATAAATAAATAAAGACTGTGGGATTGCTAGTAAAATAATATGGAAATATCAATTTTTAAATTTAAAAAAAAATCGTAATGGAAAAAAATGAATCCTTTGCTATACTGCAGTCAAGATTTTTTTTCTGAAAAATCTTTAAAAATGTAAAATTTAAAGAAAATTGAAATATCCTTGTTTTTACAATTTTATTATGTTTCCAAGTAGCTTTAAAGAACATTGAAATCAATTTTTATAAGGCTGCATATTCAGCCAAAGTTCAAAATTTGAGTTGATTAAAAAAACCAAGCCCATCATTTCAAAGTTTTCCAGAGAAGGGAATTCAATACATTTTCTACGAAAAAAAAAAAAAACCAGCAAAACTATTGTGCAAAATACATTATTATATAATGTTTCTAAAATCCAGGGGAGGAAGAAAGAATTAACCCCCTGATCCCCTAAATAGCATATATGAAAGGAATACATAGCCTTTTTTTTGGGGGGGGGGGGGTTGTACGCTCTTATTATCAAAAAAGCTGATGAGTAAGGAAAATAATTTGATGAAAGCACCTCAAAAAATTATTTTTTCCTTCTTTGGCCTGCGCTGTACTTACATTGGAGTATATTTTCTTCATTTTTGTTTAATGTTAAAAGCATCGCTCCATTTTAGTACTGGATATAATTACATTTTTAATTTATTTATATCAGTATACTCGTATACATATCATTTTTTTTTACACAATTACTTTCTTTCCCTTTATGTTTGATTGTTTCGTTTTTGAAAACACATTTTTGTTTTTCTGAAATTGTTTTGTTGAATTTTTAAAATTTTAAAAACAGTTGTTGCTATTTAAAATTATGTTTTTTTTTGTTGCATTGTTTATTAACTGGAGTTTATATTTATTCTCACAAATGTAAATGTTTTTTGAAAGTTTTTTGAATCAAACTATTTTTGACACGAAGTTTATCAAAACTATATTTTTGAGCAAAGTATTCTCTGTTTGGTTTTAGATTTTTCTGCTTTATATGTGCTTAAGATGTGTACTGTATTATTCTTGTGTAAATATAAAATAAAATTTGAATTTCAGCTTCGTTTTTTATTCTTTCTTCCTCTACCTTCTGCCACGACACCCTAGGGTGCCGTAAGCATTGGCGAGGGGTGCCACCAGGGTTCGTACGGGTAATGGAAATCCTGGAAAGTCATGGAAAAAAAGTAAGCGAATTTCAGACCTGGAAAAGTCATGAAAAATTGAAATTTTCATTGAAAGTCATGGAAATTTATTTCAAGTCATGGAAAAATGTCTTGGACAAAGAGAAAGTAACAGTAACTAAAAGAGCATTAGAAATCTTGAGTGGTTTAACACTATAGCACATAAAAGCAATTAAAAGTGGAAAATTGAACAATCCAAAAATCAAGTCTGAATTTTGAAATCTCATTGCATCCACTTCTGTCGCAGCCGCTTGCCTTTTTTTGCGATGTGATTTTTCTGCTTGGACATCACTGATTTTGAATAAACTGTTATTTTCAACACTTCTTATGTTTCATATTCTGTAGTAGCGAACTTGCACGTTCATGGTTTTGCCACGCCCACTCAAAAAAAGCAATTCAATTGCATCCGAGTTCGATTTCATCACTCGTAAGATTTTTATTATTAAATTTATCAGAGTTTATCTTAATTTATTGAAGATTTTAGAAAATAAAAATTTTTAGTCAGGTGATAGAATACAAAAAAAAAAAAAAAAAGAGAAATTCTAATACTCTAAAAGAGTAGTGCCAACATACGACCAGCAAAACTAATCCAAGCGACCCACTGCTACGCTCAATGTCAGGAATCTAACATGTTCTGGAATTTCTGAACCTATTAATTTATATACACTTGAAGATGTGCAAATAAGTCAACAAAACAAGTATACTTTTAAAGATTGAAAAAAAACCATTCAATAATGAATTAAAAAAGATCTGGTTTAGAAATTTAGAGAACTAATATACTAAGCGGCTTTACTTTAAAGAAGCAAAATATTGTCAAGTTACGTGGATGATTAAATGCTCTGTTGGACACTAAAAGGCAACTTTTGAATCAAATTTATTGAAACTTAGTGATGACTCACTCATTCAACCTTTTTCCCATTCAATATCATTTTGCCTGTTTATAAAAATAAAAAAATGTTACATATTTAAGCATCATCATATTCGTTTCACTGCATTTTTACGTTACTTAAATTTATACGATGAAGACAAATAAGAATAGTTTAGTTTTTTAAGTGTACACTTATATTTTTTCCATCATGAGTAAGTGCTTCAATGAGGCTGTGGCATTCATGTAGACGTTTTATTAATGCTCATTTTCAAAAATTAGTAAGTTTGAGATTAAATAGTGCAATTCTTTTCGTGTAACAAGGTCACGAAAATTGTCATTGAAGTCATGGAATTTTTTCATCCAAATAGAGTATGAACCCTGTGCCACGAAGTGTGCGGATTGTGTGGCAATTCCCACTTGGAAGGCTTTTTAAAAAAACATTACCAATATTGCAACAACGTTGATTTTATTGGAGAAAGAAACTACCAATTTTTATGTCCCAAATGCTAGGTACATGAACCTTAAGTGATTCAAAAGCTAAGTCTAATGTCTAATTCTTGTTTCACTCGCGTCACCACAATGGTTGATCATTTTCCAAAAAGATGGAGCATCCCTCATTTCCTCTAAAACGAGGTTCCTAATCATTGGATTTGACGAGATTTTGATGTATGGTGACAAACACTTTTTTCTGTAGCCACCGTGTTCTCCGATCCTAACTTCAAGCCATTTTTTCAACGCTGTTACATCAAAGATAGTGAGTTCGTGCCCCATGGGCCATGTCGTTTGGAAGATTTACGCCAAAAGATCACAACTACATTTTCTAATATTGATTGTGACATGCTACAGCGAGTGGAGGAAGAATTATACTTCAGATTTGATATCCGTAGCAGCACGAAAGGTCCATATATTGAACATTTTAGGAACAAAACAACAACTTAATTCTCCAATATAGTCAGCGTTGTTGTTGTAGTGGTATTATATTTGTTTCAGTAAGGGCATCCAAATCACAGAGGGAATTTTGATCTTATATGTATATAAAATAGAAATAAACAAGTGTGACATGAAAAAAGTATAATTCTTTAAAGGTTTCCGCAAGTCGGATAAGCTTGAGAACCCCTGCTCTAGCTAATCTCCATCTCCATGTTACACACGTACACATGTTGTCCTTCCCATACCTAATTATTACTTTCAGACTAATATACACTGGGATTTTTTAAGTGAACATTGGTGCAACTGTAGTTGATACATTAATCGCAGAAATTGCTGTACTAGCTCGTTTATTCATGGTAGTAGATAACTATCACTGAAACTTTTAAAATGTTTAAGCTTCGTTGAGATCTTAAAGTTAAAAAATAATATTTACCAGTTTACCGGTTGCAGAATGTTTTCAGCAGTCAACGTCTGAATTAAAAATTAAAAAATAAAACAGTCTGCAAGGTAACCCAACACTAGTTTTACCGTAAACGTTAAATCAGCATTAAGACAGACTTCAAAATATGATGCTGATATAAGTGAATCGATTATTTCAGAAAGGGCACAGGTCCCATTTTTTGCAAAATTAAGTTAGCTGTGGTATTACCATATTTGTATGCAGAGAAATTGACTAGTGTCGAAGGAAAATGAATCCTTCTACCAAAAAAAAAAAAAAAAAAAAAAAAAAAAAAAAATTAGGGGCCACAATTTTTGTAGAAAGGGCGTAAGTCCCGTTCTCATGTTCTTTCTATTCTGAATGAAGGACAGTAATACGCAATGTAAATATGACATAATCATAGAAGAACTCGATTTTTTGGGGTGATTAAGTGAAAACAAATAACAGTTTTATTAAAGGAAAGGTAAATCTGTCATTTTAGAAGGGTCGGGGGAGGGGGATGGCCCCTTCCCCCGACTTTGAAGTTGGTTCTTTTTCACGTAAGTGGGTGTGGTTTTCATTGCTTTCCAAAAAAAAAAATGGGTTGAGTATACACCTTTTACCCCCCCCCTCCCTGGAGAAATTTGAAACCATGGACCTGGGTAGATATTGGAGTGAAATTTGTTAATTTCTCACTGATTTTTTTTATTTCACTACAGGAACTGTAAATAAAACACGATGTTTAAATATTCGATAGAACACCAAATAAACGGTTTCCAGCTAGCTATTTTATAGACGATTTTCAAGAGCATACTGCAAAGTAACGCTTGTCAGTTGAACTAACTACCTTTGCAAAGATCGAGTATAAAGGGAAAATTTCATAATGTAGGAAGAAAAACCGATATTAAGATGATTATTCAGTGCAATTTCGAACATAATCATACTAATATGTACATCGAGCTTAATACACAAAACTAGACAAGAGAAGGATAGAAAAAGATTTTTATGGATGATGTATTTGATGAATATGAATAGTTTTATTCGCATGTGAAACTTTTGCTTTTTCCTCAGTCTAATAGTTTTTATTTATTATTATTTTATTTTATTTTATTTATTTATTTATTTATTTTGCACCAGACTTTATTATTTCACAAAAACAAGACGAGAGAAAGAGGAAAATACAAGATGTATTTTCCTAAGATAATGATTTTGTGCATACAAACTTCACTAATTATTTTTTTCACTTTATTGTACTATTTTTGATTATCATCAATCAGTTTAAAATGAATATGTTTTACTTGATTTATAATTTCGTATTCACCGATTGCAACTTTTCCGCTCTATAAAGGCTCAAAAAAAAAAAAAATTTTTTTTTTTTTGCTTCGCTCTGTTGTATATATGATAGACATGCATATCAATATTAAATTTTAAAAAGTAGCATGTAGCATTGCTTCAAGAAGTGCTCATAAAAAATTTTAAAAATCAAAATATATAAAAAAAAACTAAATTTTTTTATTGAATAATAAAAGGTAGTGATTTATCTGCATTTTCATTCCCCGTTATGTCAACATGAGCTGGTATCCATTGCAGAAAACATATCTTATTTGTTCTGGATCGTTACGGAAACATTAAGGCAGTGTGATTATAAAAGTTATTGAATTTCAGCAGTTTTTATTCACCCTCCAGAACTTGCGTCAAATTGAGGGACACGAGAGCTCGCAGTGTGAGAATGTTTCTCACACCACCTCCTCAAGCAGGGGTGCCCATCCCCCATAAGTTCAATGCCGCAGACTCCCCCCCCCCCAAAAAAAACATCCCTTTTTTATTTTTTAGTTCTTTTTTTAAAATTAATTAATATTTTTAAAATATTTTTTTATTTATTTATTTTTAATTATTATTTATTATTATTATTATTATTTTATTAGAAATGTTCTCTGCTACGCCAATGACATACACACACTAAATAAATAAATAAAATCAAATATTAACAGAATAAAATAAAATAAATAATTTAAATTAAAAATAAATCAATAAATAAATTTAAATAAATTAATTAATTACCCCCCCCCCCCCTCTATTTTTGATGGCCCCAACTTGAGCCATAATAACCCATTGTGGCCACCCCTGCCGTCAAGCAATGTTAAAAATTAGCAATTAGTTTCTGCCCTTAAGCCAAGGCTTAGGCAGAATTACATGCAACATACCTGAGTACCCAAGTTTCAATGAGATGAAATTTGCATTCCTGACTATTCCAGACTGATGAGTCCATAGCTTCGCTGAGATGATATCTGCCTCATGCTCGGTTATTCCCTGTTCTAGACTAAGGACTCCATAACAAAGACGAAACTGCAGTCTCTGGATGTCATAAACGATCTGTCAGTATATTGCAAGTAATGTTAAAAATGTGTTCAGTCCAAAATGTATCATTGATTATTTGTACCACATGTTATACAAAATAATAAAACTTGCTGAAAAAAATGCATGATAAAACAAAATTAAAATTTTTTTTTTTTTTTCTTAGTATAAGTATTTTTTCAGGGGCTTTACTAACATTTTTTTCGTGTTATTTAAAACTGTTGTGGCCTACCCATTTTCTACTCGAGGACCAAGCCTCATATTAAAATGATTTTCACGGGCCTAGAACACATATAAAATTTCAAAGTATTTAGAAAATTTCTACATACCATGGAAAAATATGGAAAAAAAATAAATAAAAAATAAAAACCAATAATTGTTGTTACCGGCATTGCTATACTGCTTTCATTAAATGCATCTGTTTTTCAGAAACCTATTTCTGAATATTTGGCACCAAATGTGCAACATTGCCATTAATCGGGCTTTTTGATTTGTAGCATAAAACAAAACAATGGGTCACGCGGATCCAAGGCCGGGTACGGGGGAGGGGGGAGGGGAACACCTGTTGGCCCGAGCCTGAAGAGGGTCCAAGGCTTTTTAAATGAAGGTTGAAATATATTTAGGGACGCAGGGATAAACAATACGGAGGGGGCCTCAAAACTTCTCTGCACGCCCCTGTGGAGATCAGTTTCGAGGGCCGGATGTGGCCCACGGGTCGTTGGTTGGGCAACACTGATTTAATGCGAACACTTTCTAGAAAATTTTTACGTATCATTCTAAACCCATTTCTGATAACTTCTAGAATTTCAAATTCGCAACTCCAATAAACTATTTGCGGCGCTGCAGCCAGCCTAATGGCGGATGAAAAAGGTAAAACAAACAAATGCCGTAACTTGAAACTTGCTTTGACGTTTAGCGAATGACAGTAATTTTTCATCGTGTTTCTGGGAAGCTTTCTTTTCTATTCTTCTGAAATTACATTACACCACAAACTGTCTGAAGCCTGTAATTTACCCCAAAGAAAACACGTGGAATGGAATGTTTTACCTTTTTCTTTAGTATTATTAATCACCGCAAGGTAGCGTATTCAAGCTCTGAAGTTGCGAATACAGCAGTTTCAGATACATCGATTTCGTGTCAGATTGGAAATAAATTTTGCGTCGAATCAAGATTAATATTTAGCTTTAAAAAAAGCAGATCATGACCTAATTATTTTATCAAATGATAGCGAATTAAATGTCTTTAAAATCATGTGGATGAAATCGGTTTCTTGATATTCTATTTATATTTTTATTATTATTACTATTTTTATCAACGATTTCAAGCAATGTTTAAACCTTTGCAACTGGAAGCCTCGAGACTAGTCGAATGCGTAATTAAAAACTACTTTACATAGCTGATAATGAAATACTAATACTTCCTCGTATACTTATGCCGCATTCAACTCTTTGGGAATTTTTAATCAGCTGAACGACGACGGTAAGAATGTAAAATTATTGCTCTTTTTTAAGTTTTGTATACATCTCACAGCAAATAAGGTTCAGTGAAACTAATTTTTAATGAAGTTCCAAAGCATTAATTAGACATTATCATTTCAGTAAAAAAATGTGTTTATGGAGAGATATTTTTCAAATGTATGACTGATAATGAAATACTAAATACTTTCTCGTATATTTGTGTCGTGGTCAACATTTCGGAGATTTTAATCAGCTGAACGGTAAGAATGTAAAATTATTGCTCTTATTAAGTTCCAAATTTAATGAAGTTCCAAAGCATTAATTAGACATTATCAGTTCAGTAAAAAAATGTGTTTAATGAGATATTTTTCAAATGTATGACTGATAATGAAATACTAAATACTTTCTCGTATATTTGTGTCGTGGTCAACATTTCGGAGATTTTAATCAGCTGAACGGTAAGAATGTAAAATTATTGCTCTTATTAAGTTTTATATATCTCACAGCAAGCAAGGTTTAGTGAAACTAATTTTTAATAAAGTTCCAAAGCATTAATTAAATATTATCATTTCAGTAAAAATGTATTAATAAAGAAATATTTTTCAAATGTATGACTGATAATGAAATACTAAATACTTTCTCGTGTATTTGTGTCGTGGTCAACATTTTGGAGATTTTAATCAGTACGGTAAGAATATAAAATTATTGCTGTTATTAAGTTTTATATATCTCACAGCAAGCAAGGTTTAGTGAAACTAATTTTTAATAAAGTTCCAAAGCATTAATTAAATATTATCATTTCGGTAAAAATGTATTAATAAAGAAATATTTTTCAAATGTATGACTGATAATGAAATACTAAATACTTTCTCGTATATTTGTGTCGTGGTCAACATTTTGGAGATTTTAATCAGTACGGTAAGAATGTAAAATTATTGCTGTTATTAAGTATTATATATCTCACAGCAAGCAAGTTTAGTGAAACTAATTTTTAATAAAGTTCCAAAGCATTAATTAAATATTATCATTTCAGTAAAAAAGGTATTAATAAAGAAATATTTTTCAAATGTATGACTGATAATGAAATACTAAATACTTTCTCCTATATTTGTGTCGTGGTCAACATTTCGGAGATTTTAATCAGCTGAACGGTAAGAATGTAAAATTATTGCTCTTATTAAGTTTTATATATCTCACAGCAAGCAAGGTTTAGTGAAACTAATTTTTAATAAAGTTCCAAAGCATTAATTAAATATTATCATTTCAGTAAAAATGTATTAATAAAGAAATATTTTTCAAATGTATGACTGATAATGAATACTAAATACTTTCTCGTATATTTGTGTCGTGGTCAACATTTTCGAGATTTTAATCAGTACGGTAATAATGTAAAATTATTGCTGTTATTAAGTTTTATATATCTCACAGCAAGTAAGGTTTAGTGAAACTAATTTTTAATGAAGCTCCAAAGCATTAATTAGGACATTATCATTTCAGTAAAAAAATGTGTTTATGGAGAGATATTTTTCAAATGTATGACTGATAATGAAATACTTAATACTTTCTCCTATATTTGTGTCGTGGTCAACATTTCGGAGATTTTTAATCAGCTGAACGGTAAGAATGTAAAATTATTGCTCTTATTAAGTTTTATATATCTCACAGCAAGCAAGGTTTAGTGAAACTAATTTTTTAATAAAGTTCCAAAGCATTAATTAAATATTATCATTTCAGTAAAAAAATGTATTAATAAAGAAATATTTTTCAAATGTATGACAGATAATGAAATACTAAATACTTTCTCGTATATTTGTGTCGTGGTCAACATTTTGGAGATTTTAATCAGTACGGTAAGAATGTAAAATTATTGCTGTTATTAAGTTTTATATATCTCACAGCAAGTAAGGTTTAGTGAAACTAATTTTTAATGAAGTTCCAAAGCATTAATTAAATATTATTATTTCAGTAAAAAAATGTGTTAATGAAGAAATATTTTTCAAATGTGTAACTGATAATGAAATGCTAAATACTTTCTTGTATATTTGTATCGTGGTCAACATTTTGGAGATTTTGATTTTAATCAGCTGAACGATGACGGTTAGAATGGTAAAGTATTGCTTTTAAGTTTTAGGTATCTCACAACAAACAAGGATTAATGAAACTAATTTTTAATGAAGTTCCAAAGCTCAGCAATTGAATATTATCATTTCAGCAGAAAAATAAAGTTTTTATAAAAAAAACATATTTTTCAAATGTATGGTTTGTAATGAGATACTAAATGCCAGGGTTCGCCGATATATATCATAATATTTTGATATTTTTGATATTTATTTTTTCAACTACGGTATTTTCAATATAAAAATTATATTAATCATAGAAATATTGTTTTATTTACTATTAACAATGACCAAAACGTTATGTACTATATTTTTATGATATATTGATACATCATTAATACAACAAAGTAATATAATCCCTTTTTTTTAATTTTAAAATTATTGGTAACGTACCACTTGTAATTCATTCATATTAAAAGTGCCTAGTTAAATATTAAATGTTGGTCAGAAAAAAGAAAATGTCTTATGACTATGCACCGACCAAAGCATATTTTTTATTTTTGAATTATATAGCTGTGTAAAACTAGCTAACAAAAGAAAAATGAGTAAAACAGCTAATGCTAAATTGACTTCATTAAAATTGATAAAAATGTTAAATGAAATATTAGATATAGATAATGAAAGAAACCTTAATTTTAAGTCTAAATATTGTAATAACAATATAAGAAAAGAAAGTGATTTGAGTGTGCATTTACTAGTTTGAAGACTTTAATTTGTGTCGATTGAAAATATCGCATATATATCAAAATATCCGATATATACCGAAATATCGGATATTTTCGATATCTTCGAAAATATCATGATATTTTCGAACCCTGCTAAATACTTTCTCGTATATTTTGTTGTGGTTAACTTTCCGAAGATTTTAAACAGTTGAACAACGGTAAGAATGTAAAAATATTGCTTTTATGTTTTACGTATCTTACAACAATAAAAGATTAGTGGAACTAATTTTTAATGAAGTTCCCAAGGTATGACAGTTACGTATTATCATTTCAGAAAGAAAAGAAAAAATGTTTATAAAGAAATACTTTTCAAATGTATGGCTGACAATGATATACTAAATACTTTCTCTTATATCTGTGTCGTTGTCAATTTTTCGGAGATTTAAATGACGATGGTAAGAATTTAAAAATATTGGTTGTAAATTTTAAAATATTGCTCGTAAGTTTAATATATCTTTCGATTTTCAACTAGTAAGGACTAATAAAACTATTTTTTAACCAAATCAAGCATTGTAGTTAAATATTATAATTTTTTATCAGGTCATGATGATTCTTTCATATTATTTCAGTACTATTCTTGTTTTCAATAATACTTAACCCTTAAATTGAAGAAGGTAAAGCCTTATATATTTCAAAAATTGGTATTTTGGTATTTTTCCGCAAAACCTTCTTAAATTTATTAAAATATTTGTAATATGGATTTAGTTAGTTTTATTCAATTAAGCATAAGATATGCTCATAAAACAATACGCAATTTGCCTATACGCTTTAGTTAAAATTTACCCCCCCCCCCCCCAAAGGAAGCATGGAACAAAAATGGGAGTATTTTTAAGCTATCATTTTAAAAAACGTAATAAAGTTATTTGTGTAGAAAATTATTTTTGTACAGAAAAAGTCTAAACTGACAATGAAACAAGTTGTTTCTAAACTGTTTTGAAAACTGCTATTTTTGTGCAAAAAATACTTCAAATTCCTAAAATATTTGAAATATAGATTTCTCAGTTTTATTTGATTCAGCGTAGATACACTAAGCACTCAAAGCAAAATAAACGCTCTTATTTTGCATTGAAAAACGGGTTCCTAGTAACTCTGAACAACATTCGGTCTCAGTTAACGTATTTAAGACGATTTGAAAACATTTATCTCTTAAGTCGAATTTAAAGTGCATTTCAATCGTTAATTTTCTGTTTCAAGTCATTAATATAAACGTTATGCCAGCAGTTAGTAAAAAAGTTTAAATGTGAAATTAATACAAGAGAACTCAAAAATAATTTTTTAAATATTAGTTCTATTCTAAGTATTTATTTAATTCTATTTATTCTATTCTAATAATTTCTAAATTTATTCTATTCTAATAATTTCTAAAATATTAACTCAGAGTTCCGAGTAACTCTGAACAACATTCGGTCTCAGTTAACGTATGTAAGACGATTTGAAAACATTTATCTCTTAAGTCTAATTTAAAGTGCATACAATCGTTAATTTTTTGTTTCAAGTCATTAATATAAACATTATGTCAGAAGTTAGTAAAAAAATTTAAATGTGAAATTAATACAAGATAACTCAAATAACTTTTAAAATGTGTTTTAACAACATTTCAAGCAAAATTATACAAAAACTAAAACGCATTAAACGCGAGCAATAAATAAAACAAATTATTCATTTTCTTAGTTCAGCTTCTTTTAATCAAATATCAGCTGATTTTGTAAAAGAGATCGAAAGGTGCAAAATAAACAATTTCTTCCCAATTTTCTTCTTGAGCTGAAATTCACGGAGGAAGCAATTTTTTCTGACAAACTCAGCTTTAGAAATCTTTCTCTCTCTCTCTCTTTCTTTTTTTTTTTTTTTTTTGTATTGAACATTCTTATTATATTTTGCGAAAACCAACGAAATACTAACATAAATGGCAAAAAAAAAAAAAATATATATATATATATATATATATATATATATATATATATATATATATTGCACACAAGCATTTTGAGGTTACAAAAAAAACCTTTTTCAATGCAAGAGATTATTTACCTTACTTAAAGGGAGTTGGTAACCTAAAACCTTAAAAATAATTTTTTTTTTTTTAGTTTTCATGTATTCAATATATTCAAAGATGAGCTTTTAAACGACACCGAAATCATGTTTATATTGTTACAAATCCTGTAAATAGTAATTATTGTAGTAACGTAACCTGTAAATAGTTTCCCGTAATGAATATACAATCCCTTTTTCATATGGCTAAAGTATACGACCCCTATTTCCTTTTTGTTCATTGATAAAATTTGATAACGGTCTACTACTTTACAGAAGCGTGTGGAATATTTGAGAAATTTCTTTTCGGTGTCTATATAAGCCGTTAGCGATGGATAAACAAGGGAGTTTCGATTGATATTTCGAACTGAGAGCAGTTTTGCTCTGTTTATTGCGAGGCATTTCGCTGTGTTGTTTTCGTATTTGGAAGTAAATACGTGTGTAAACGTTGAGTTTACGGTGTTGTGTGATAATTGCTTAATTGCTGATGAATAATTTAGCAGTTGTTGACGATATCTCCTGTACATAGTGTAAATAAATTTCCTGTGTTTTTATCAAGAACTGTGTCATCCTTTCAAGAAAGTGGAAGTCGCACCGAATCCGTTACAATATGTAGATTAAAAGAATTTGAATATTCATTTAGCAGGAATGTGTTAAAACGTATACACAATTTTACTATCAGATGCAATTTTCTTAAAACAACAATTTAAAAACTCATGTTTGTTTTTCTAGAACACTATTACACATTATTACTTTGAAATTTTCACCATATTTTTTTTATATGTTCATTATTATACTGAAATTAAATTTTTGTTTCAGGACTCACACTTTCCCTAAACATCTGCTTTTATGATCGAAATTGGTCCCTTTTTTTCATTTAAAAAGTGGTTATCGGTAAAAATTTTATGAATTGTAAAATAAACTGAATTGACTTAAAATTTTACTTCAGTATACTCTTCGATATCTTTTGAAAATACTGTGAAAATTGTAAGTTTCTACCATTAAAACTTTTTGAGAAAATGGTGCATAAAGTTCAGCAACTTAACATTACGCGTACACAGGGTACCGATACTGCTCAGCGATTAGAAGGTTAAAAAAAAATTCCAGTCGATCTGTCCGTCTGTTTGTTTGTCTTCCCGTTATAACTTTTGGGGGACGCCTTATTCCCATATTTCACTTTCTGATTAGAAAAAAAAATTCGTTCGATTTTGAACAGTTCAAAAAAACTTAACCCTATCACCTACCGGGAAATTTAAAGCAAATATAAATTTTAAACTTAAAGGCGGATTTGCTTCAAGTAAACTTTGGTGGGAAAAGCTCCTGATGGGGAACATGCATAGAAAATATCTTTTTAATTGGAACTATTTCTGTTTTAACAGAAAGAGCTATGCCGATATTTATTTATCTTTATGACGAAATTTTTTTTACGTGAACATTTTATAAAATATTATTTATTTTCTAAAACATATTTATTTGCTATTTTTTTAAATTCTGGCAGCGTGAAAAAAACAAATTCTGATGCGCTTTATTTTTACCCGGAAGAAAAAACTTAACAGACGATTTTTTTAACGAAACATATTTATTTTGATGACCTTTATACACTGTTAAAACTACAGGATGCATTCGGCACCTTTCAGGGGAGAAACGCTTGTTCACCAGCGGCACCCAATACGGAGCCGAAATCGCACCTCTAAATAGGGTGAAAAACAGGCACCTTTTAAAAACTAGACAGCCGGAGTGAAAAAAAAGGAACCTTCGGAGAGAGAAATGGCACCCTTACTATAGATCCTCCTCCCCCCTCCCCCGTATTGTGTGCGTTTTTGAATACAGTTGTGTATTTTTTTTTTTTTTTTCTTCTTTTAAGTTTTGTTTTGATTTATGATATTCTACGTTTTGGACATTTTCACATTGAACTCGGTATTGGGAATGATTAAAACATGTAATTACAGCATTTGATCATATTTCAGAACTTTCAACATAGTTAAGAAGTGCTCATAGCTTTAATTCATCTGATCGTGCTCTAACTCAGTGTTTCTCAACCTCTTTTGACCCACGGGAGCGGTAAAAGCAAATGAAGAACTTTGCGGACCGGTGAAATCTTTATCGTTTTCTTAAAGAATCATAAAATAAATAATATGAATAATAACTCTGGGGTCGTTAAAAAACATGTGAAAAAATTCAGGGTTCTGATGTTTTTTTTTTTTTTTACAAAAAGTAATGTTAAAAATTAATAAAACAATAAATATCTACCCCTTCACTTGTATCAAAGATCTGTCACAAATACGTTATAATTTAAAAACGAGTAATTATTTAAAACATGTGAGAAATTATACATTTACTAAAACTTGACGTATTCCGAAAATGAAGCATAGCTGTACTTACGGATTATTTAAATGATGAGCCAAAAATATTCAGGGATATTACAATTACGGAAAAACAAAATCGTTTCATAAACGTTAATCAAGAGTAACAAAAGAAACTGCACATAAAGTTTTTCAACAGTTAAATAAAAAACCAAAAAGTTCTAACGCTTTCGAGGACTGCTAACAGGAAATGATTCTAACACTTGAATGAAAAAGCAAAAAAAAAGAAAAAAAGAGCTAGACTGAGAGAGATTTTTTTTTTCGCTATCTTTATGTTATAATCTACGAAGCACAAGAAACATTTTTATTAAGGTTCTTTTGGTGACTAATAAAAGCTGCTTATCGAGTATTCAAGAAAATAATGACAGATATTTTTAGTAGCGTTTTGAATGATGGAAATTTCACGATAGTAACGGTAAACGAGAACTAGAAGACTAACGGTTACTGTGAAAAGCAATAAATGCACTTTTAAACACTTAACTATGTTTGAAAGCCCTAAAAGCTACAAAGTGATCAAAAGCTGTACTTACTTGTAATTTCGGATAATTAATCCTAGAAAAGTTGGGTTTTAATCCAATAGTGTACTTCATTCAATGTGAAAGACACACAAACGCAATCATCATTTGTCCGCCATATTGAGGTGGTTGAATGTATGTCTAAGGCAAAAAGCGCATGCGCAATGAGTCTTTCTGCGATTGCATGATGTTCTGGCTCCTCTGCTCTATTTTCTAGCCTGTGATGCACCTTCAGGCACTATGCTTTCACCTTAGAGGGAATATTTTCACTCGTCTGGAACCCTTGCTTTTAACAGTGTATTTTTAATTATATATATATATATATATATATATATATATATATATATATATATATATATATATATATAGATAGATATATATATATATGTATTTCTTTTTAAAAGGGGTTAAAGAACTTTTTTATTTTAAACAAGTTTATTTCAATGTGAAGAAAGAGGGAAAATGGTCAACAAAAAATGTAATTACTGATATTACACCATTGCTAAAGAGTTATTATCAAGTCACACGTTTCTTGTCGGGGGGGGGGGGGGGGGGAGGGGGCATGTTCTGGTAAGAGTATTTTCTTTTTTTTCTTTCGATAACTGTACTCATAGTGCTTGTAGTGATTAGGGTAACGGCACTAGTCACAGACATGCTTAAGACATCGCTCTTAGGTAAACTTAATTTTCTGAGCCTATTAATGATTTATACTTTTTTTTAAAAAGTATATATGGGGCATTCCACGGTATTTTTGACATTATGTAGAGTCCGTAACGTGATCTTTTTTTGCCATAACTTTTTAATTTACCGTTTGATTTGCAAATTATTTTAATTTGAGCTGTTGTGTTGGTAGGAAAAGATCAAAATAAAATAATATGCTGATCAAATAGTAAATTAAAAAGTTATGGCAAAAAATGTAACGTTACGGACTCTACATAAATGTCAAAAATACCGTGGAATGCCCCATATACATTTTTCTCTCTCTGATGATACTCTGTAACAGACAGGATGAGGAAAGGATGAGTAATACACAAAATTCCATTTTTCTCTTCAAAATGCGCAAAAGTTCTTTATTTTTAGAACTAAAGCCTTATTTAATTCAAATAAACATGAAACACCAGCTGACCTCGTGGTGGCCACCACTGCCTTGCAACTGACTAATAAAATTCACTCTGATAACACTAGGAGGTTGCATCGCATTCATGGGCCAAAGCAACATCAGTTTTACCCCGCCTTAAAATTGTTTTTATTTAAATCCAAACTAATGACTGACTATTACTGGGCCTTTGTCTGTTCCTTCTGACCTTACCCTATTAGCCGTGAAGCTAGGAAGTATTCAATGATTTATGTTTTGGAGGTGTTCCGGAATTTTTTTATGTACTTTGATGCCGAGATCTTTTTACTTTCTTTTACAAACGAGCTGATGTGTGCATCACATGACTTCCTTTTACTCCAATTTCAATGTTATTTTCCCATTATTGGCAATTTTAATATGATTCAATATTTTACTCTCTAAATATCACCAACAGTGGCCAAATTAAAACCAGATTTAAAAAAAAAAAATCGCCGAATTTGTCACCAAGTTGGCGTCAAAAGGCGACAAAACTTGGCGACCAAAAGACTGGCGATATATCGCCAAGTGTTCGCCAAATTATAACACCACTTGAGTATACATCGAAATTAACAATGATTACCCTCCCCCCATAACAGGCAAAAGACCCCTTTAGAAACTTCGGAATGCATCCAAAAGGGGAGGTGCACAACTAGATCCCACTAGGAGTCTATGTACCAAATTTCAACTTTATAGGACCTATCGTTCTTGAGTTATGCGACATACATACGCACATACGCACATACGGACGTCACGAGAAAAGTCGTTGTAATTAACTCGGGGAATGTCAAAATGGATACTTCGGGTCTTTATACGTTCTTAGGCACTTATGGTGGCACTTATGGTGTGGTCAGGTTGAAAAAAAAAAACAAAACATTAATTCGGGGATGAGCAAAATGGAAATTAAGGCCGAATTTTGAGTGAAAATTTTTTCGCGAATACCAATACTTCCTTTTTTGTAAAAGGAAGTAAAAAGGAAGTATTGTATTCGCAAAATCAATTTCACTCAAAAATCGACCTTAATTTCCATTTTGCCCAAACCCGAATGAATGTTGAGTTTTTTTTTTTTTTTTTTTTTTTCGACTCGACCACACGTGGATAAGTGCCTAAGAATGTATAGACAGGCGAAATATCCATTTTGACGATTCTCGAGTTAATTTCAACAAGTATCCTCCTGACGTCTGTATGTACGTATGTATGTATGTGCGTATGTATGTCGCATAACTCAAGAACAGTATGCCCTAGAAAGTTGAAATTTGGTACCCAGACTCCTAGTGGGGTCTAGTTGTGCACCTTTTCTTTTGGTTGCATTCGGGTGTTTCTAAAATGATCTTTTGCCCCTTTTTCGGGGGGAATCATAGTTAATTTCGATGTAAACTCAAGTGGTGTTATAATTTGGCGGACACTTGGCGATATATCGCCAGTATTTTGGTCACCAAGTTTGGTCGATAACTTGGTGACAAATTTGGCGATTTTTATTAAAAAAAAATCTGGTTTCAATTTGGTCCTTGTTGGTGATATTTAGAGAGTAAACTATTGAATCACACTAAAATTGCCAATAATGCGAAAATGACATTAAATTGGCGTAAAAGGAAGTCATGTGATGCACACATCAGCTCGTTAATATGATTATTTCCGAAATCTGCAGTTTTGATTAATAAGAAAGATGCTGACAACTTTCAAAAAAAAAAAAAAAAGTGTAATTAACGCTTGAAATAGCATATCGATAATAAGGCTAAGCAATAGAGCAGAAATTGTTTGTGAGAGAAAGAATCGCGTTAAAAACGTTTCATTTCATTTATTTCAGTGTGTACAAATATAAATACAAAGTTATACTTTATAAAATTTAATGTAAATGCACTATACTGAGATGCTTGATGAAAATACATACATTACGCAACAAAGATCACACCTTAGCTTGTAATATAACAAAGTCTGATTCCGTACTAGTACTTATGGTTCTAACATAGAAATTTACTCTTCCTTTACAGCGATGAAACATCTTAACTTGTAACAGTTAGATTTCGGGATTTATCTTGAGTTCTACACAGTTAAAGTTTCTTAATAAATCATTCATTTTTTTCTAATGAAATCGAGTTCTTCGTCTTATTGAATTCTTCAAAATTACGTCTAGATATACAAAATCCGTCTATTCTTCTTCTGTTTAAAATCTTTTTCCACAAAAATTTATACAGTAGAAACTCGATTAGCCAAACGACGCCTTCAAAAGTATAACTTCCTTAGAGCAATGGCCCAAAAAATAAAGTATTTTTACCAACTGAGCAGTCAACTATCTTTTGTTTGGAAACTTGTGCGATCGAACAGCGGCTGCTCTGCATGAATGGTGTCACATAGAAGATTTTTATTTTTACACTAAGGCCCGTATTCACCAGATGATTCGTCTCTTGGTCAGACAACTAAACCGTAGATAGAAACCTTGTATTTCTGTCTTAGCCCTGGCTATAGGGCGGTAACTTACTGAAAGAAACCTTCTTTGTTGAAAAGGCTTTGCCTTGCAGTTTGGCAGTTTGACCGAGGGAGGAATGTCTGGTGAATACGGGCGTAAGACGCCACTTTCTCACCACTGCTCTTAGGAACCATAATCTTCGAAGGAGAATTGCTTCAGGCTCCTCAACATAACACTGGTGAACTTCTGCCCAACGTGATATTGACTATATCAAATCCTCACTTCATTTTTCCCAAATGCAAGGAACCCCATGAGGTTTTTACCAGATTGAAATGACACAATCACTGTTAAGTACTTCGATTTGTTAATAGAGATTCTACTGTAAAATATCCGACTTCTCACTAAACAATCACATGTGAAAAGTTTGCAACGATCCACATTAAACGCATTCACAAGATAAGGCTTGTATATTCGGTACAGCTTTAGCAGAGAAGGAACCATCCGCATTGGTGAAGAACACAGAAATGTGTCCCAGTTCCTTGTACTTGCACAATTCCGGCAGATATAGTCTGCAGTTACCAAACGTCTTATCGTTCGGACCTAAACGGTTGATGATGTTCATCATTATCTCTTCGTACGCGTAATTCATCTTCGATTTGTCGAGTCCGCAGCTGCCGGCACAATAGTTGATGAGGAATTTCTCTGGGGAGTGTACTCCATCCCAGTCGACGTCATGAAAACGAACTTCGTACTGCACCAGGCAGCAAGAGCTGTTACCGGAACATTTGCTTGATCTTGTGGAGTTGTTGACGTTTTCCACATCTTTTCTTCGACGTTTCGTTTTAATTTCTAATGTATTCTCCAACGTCAGGAAGAGGAAAGGGGTTTCTCGTATTCCTTCTTCCACATATTCTTCTGTAAAAAGAAAAAAAAAAGTGTAAGTATTAGAAAATTTATCTTCAGAGTGCGTGGGTAGTAACTCCTTAATTAAAATTGTCGATAATGGCATTAATAATTAGCCTATTTTAGTGAAGCAAGCTTCGTTATGGAGTGTGGTATGGTAGAAATGCTACGCAGTGAAACTTCAAACCTGTGCACCAGTATTTCGCACGAGCGTTTGTAACTACTGGTGTATTTCTGTTATTGTGTTGTATAGGTGCTGTTATGGTACAACAGTGAAGACATTGCAGATGCAATTCTCCAGTGCATCCAAAGTTTTCGGTTTGGTTTTTGTAAATCTCGTTCTTTGCCCAACCCCATAAGAAGACACAAGGTGTGAGGTCAGGAATCCTTGCTGGCAATTCATGTGAAACACTGCGACCCATCCAGCGACCTCGAAAATGTTTGTGAAGCTAGTCACGGAAGTCCAGTGAACAAAAACTTTAGATGCACTAGAAAACTGCATCTGCAATGATGTACCGCAGCAGTACCTACACAACACAATCGCAATGTTACCCCCCTCCTCCTTCGTTAATAACACTCTTGCATCCGTGGAATTTTAAGTTTCCTTGTGTAGCAATGTGGTTATAGACTGTGGGATACAATACGACACTCTATAATCCATCTTATTTCAATAAAATAGGCTAATTATTTAGGGAGCTTTTGGAGGTTTGTAAGATAAGGTTTGCATCTATTATCTTAATGAGATATGGAGAAAAACACAGTAGCCTGCAGCCATATTTCGGAAAATTGCAATTGTTTAAGATATCGAACCTTCCTTGACTCACACGTAAACCTGCACCCATGTTTCACGCGCCGATTGTAATCAACTTTGCTCATAGTTAGAACACTTACAAATATTGAACATTTTTTTTTTCAAATCGACTCCTGCTACAACGCAACTCGACTTACGCGAAATGGCGAAAACGCGATTTTTTTTTTACCAGTAGAGAATTTTCATAACGCGAATTTCTCGCCCACAACGCGAAAATTTTCGGAAGGGAATCGCGGTGTGTAAGTATCCGCTTGATTCTAAACTACTAAAACAAAATTTCGTGAATGGACTTTCATCCCTTTAGCATCACTGAGAGCAAAAGTTCCCACACCGTACTAGTCTGACGCATTGCTTATACAAGCGTATTATAGTGCTGTTTCATCTTGTGAAGATAGAAAGAAAAAGAGAAAGTTTCTGACAATTAAAGAAAAGCTAAAGATTAGTGCTTGAACAAATGCGTCGAAAGTAGCACGACAATTAGGTGTGAGTGAATTTTTCATATGTGCAATTAAAAGTCGAGAAAAGGAAATCCGTAAAAGTTCACCGAGTAGTGTCAAAGCAAAATGCAAAAATTATGAAAATGGAAGTTGCTCTTGTATTGTGAATTTAAGAAACCAGGAAGAGGGGTGTTGCGTTGCCATGATAGAAACGTCATAAAAGAATTAGTGAAGCAACTGTACTGAGTATTTTAAAATACATAAGAATAACGGTTTGATCACGCAGCATGTGGCTCATCATCATCTTCACTTTTTTAAAAGTTACAAATATCATTACTGGATCCACTGTACAGTAAAATTATAGTGCATTTGTTTTTCTTACTACATACTTTAAGTATCGTACTGGTTTATTTTATGTCTTTCTTCCCCATTGATCACTGATTTTGTGCATCGCAGCAGTATTTTATGTTGAACAAAACGTTTTTTTTTAAATTTAAAATACAAATAAAAATCCAGTTTTTTATGTAAGAAATAGTATTGTATAGTTAAGAAGTGTTTTTTAAGAGTTTGAGGTGGTGTTTACACGTGTCTAAGATAATTGGGTATGTTTATAAACGTTTTTACACGCACCCTTTTCCAAAACGCGAAATTTCGACTTACGCGAGGGGTATTGGAACGCATCCCTCGCGTAAGTTGGGACTCGACTGTAAACATTTTTAACGGGGGTTGAAATTTACCTTCAAATATTGGATTATTGGAATATTGGAGGGTACAATATGTTCTTTTATTTCAAATTTCAATTGCAAAACAATGGTTGAAAATTCGAAAACACTAAGCAAACTAAAGTTGACGTGTTTCATGATTTTTCTGAAAATACTACTAATAGGTGTAAACCATCCTTCGCAATCTTACTCCTTCGCGGGCTAGGTAGTTGCCTATGAGCAATTCTATATCAGATCAATCGTCTTCTTAACCTTACCAATTCTGATTTTAATAAAATTTGGCAGGAAGAATAGATATGACGAGATAAATAATCCAGCCAATTTTTAGGTTTCTGTTTCGAAAATAGTTTAAAAACAAAATTCAGGATGAAAAAAAAAAAAAAAAACTCAAAATGTATGGAAAAAATAAAAAGTGCGTTTTTACAAATGACTGTCACTTCTCTCCTAAATGCTGGCAGAATAAAAATTCATAAACCTTCGTAAAGCTAAAAAATAGAGCTTTCTGCTGATATATTACATGACTTTCTTACGGTAGTTTTAAGTTTTACCGTGACATTTGGCCTTGTATATCTCAGAACACTCCTCCTCAGAAATTTCCGAAATAAAAATATCTTATTGCTCTAGCACTATTCATTCACTGTACCAAAACTTAGGCTGGCACCACAACGGCAAGACCCTGCGAAAAAACATGAATAATACGCTTAAAAAAATGAAAATAATAATACAGCCGACTCTCGATAACTCAAAGCCTTATAACTCGAATATTTCTTTATCTCGAAGTTTTCATTCGGTCCCAAAATAATTTAGTGTTTTCAATAAAGTTGTAAATATATCTCAAATGTACTCCTTTTAAGTCAGATTTTTTAAAGAAAGTTTCGACTTTATTTTATGCATAAACTGCAGTCAAAATGAGAAAAAAAAAAAAAAAAAAAAAAACTACTCCTCCCCCCCCCCTTTTTAACACATGCTTATGAGTTTGTATGAGGGGAATAATTTAGTTACAATAGTGCTCCTTAACGCGCAGTGTTGTGATATTGCGTGAAAAGTAGACGATTGGGATCCTTTTTGCCGTGGCTGACGACCTAAAATTTTATTGCTGACTAATCTTTGAGAGGCTTCAAATTTTTACAAAAACCGAAAAAAAAATAGCCTTTATTTTCTTAATGATTGAAGTAATCGAACTTTTAAGACGAATAGACATTTAAAAGCAATGCGAATTGAAGTCATAAGAAAAAAAAATTGGGCCTACGACAGAAACTCTAGTTAGAACTGCAAATCTTTGTTGATGTAGACAAGACGGTTTTAAAACGGTTGACGTTATTTAAAAAAAAAGAAAAAAAAAACCTTTTTTTGAAGTATTTTCGTAAAATTTATTTTCTGCTGAGATTTTTTTCTAGTAGAACTGATAGTCATTTTTTTCCAAACATGGAACTTCCTATAGCTCGAAGATTTTATCGGACGCGTTATTGAGAGTTGACTGTATTAGTGTAACAGAAATAATGTAAAACGTGTACATTTCGGAAAATTAAAAATTTCGAGAGAACTAGTAAAAATGACAGAGGAAACCAGGGTTTTAGAGTTTAATGGAAGATTATGGACTCCAAATCAGATACCGCGAATTTTAACTCCTTTGACTCCACATCATTTCGACACCGACTCGCAGCTCTTAAAGAAACTTTTTTAGAATTAGTACTGGTAACCTTGTATGTTGATTTGGAAAAAAAAAATGTCAATGAAAGCCTACCTATTGTTTGAATTCTAAAAATGTTCAAAAAGGTTTATTAACATCCCTCTGCTTCTCACTGGCTCATATGATCTCATATCATGAATGTAATAAAATGTATCTATAAAAATCTACAGTGCGTCTGATAATTTGAACAAGGGCTGTATACAGCTTTATAATATCATTGAAACAAATTTTCGTGTAATACAATTAATTCACATATTTCCAAAATCAATATTGCACACGCTTTTTCGCTATTTCACAAATAATCAATTTTCGCTTACCATACGTTTCAAGTGTAATAATATAAGTATCATCTTCTATACTCGAATTGATTGAACTTGGAAGCATGTAGCGTGTCCAGTTGGCGCCTCCGGTGTCTTTGTTGGCCAAGTACAAGTCTCGCTGACTTTGAAGGCTTGAAATGGATATGAAGTCGCCAATGCTCTTCGAAAAACTATCGTCTTTGTGGTGCACGAACATCTCCATTCTGTGGGACAGTTGATCCGAAGACAGTGAGAACAGGTACCTGGTGCAGTTCGTCTTGTTCGTCATGTATCGACAGTTGAAATCTTCTGTTTAAAGAAAAACATTTTAGTAAAACGGTTGTTACTTTGAGTAAAATAACACAGTACTTTTTAAAACTGTGAAAAGTTTTTCACAGGTCATTTTATATAATTAAAAACTGAGCGCATGTATCTATGTATTCATCTATATCCGAGTTACTTCTCCCAAACGCCCGCGAACTGACCATCGAGCCAGGTATCGATAGATTCGTAATTTACCCGTCCTTATGTCTGGCCATTTTAACATAATCCTCCGATAATAATTAGCGAAGATATCAATTCAAAACTATGAATATATATTAATTATGATACTTAGATTTCGACATAAAATCCCTATTTTTCGAAGGCTTTTCTCCATTCAAATTATTATTCAGTGCTTCATCTCAACTTTCCACAACAATGCCTTTAATAAAATTTGTAGCGTGAAGAAAATCATTGATCGATTTTATTATTTTTCTATTCCAATTTTAAGAACATTTTATCGAGGAAATTATCATAACGTGGACAAACACATTACCATATGCGACCATGAGCGAGCAAATGAACATAGCAAATTGGCGTGGAATAATTCATCATCCATCATTTGTAAATATACAGGTGATTCAAATGATCTTTTAATTTTCCACAACGGGCAAAGCCGCGCGGGTACCACCAGTGTACTATAAATTAACTGAAAGTTTATGCTTTTGTTTGGAAAAAAGATTGCCCTATTTTTATTAATTCCTTTAATAATACTATTTGATAAGATCATCGTTTTGTTAATTTCATACCACCTATTGTGTTTTCAAAATCTATTTCTCGACTGCAGCTATCTGTGTTTGAGTGTTTGTTTACCATTTTCAGCTTTTGTTTGCATTTAATCCTAAAATGCATCGTGTTGCCATTTGGCAAAGTACCCAAATTTAGTCTTTTAAAATACTATAAGAACAAATTGACACTCAGCCCCAATACCCAAGAAAATACTCACTGAAGATGCTTTAAAATTCATTTTAAACTTGTAAATGCAATAAATGTGATGGAAAACATTTTTTTTTTTTTTTTTTTGGCATTCACAAATGTAGGACTTTTCTCTCTCTCTCTCTCTCTCTCTCTCTCTTTTTTTTATAGTTTGGACAAAACAAAATTTTTTATTTCAACAAATAAATCTCCTGATTTGTCTCCCTTGAAAATAGGTGACTACACTATTAAAACTGTAAAAAAATTCAGCTACTTACTTGGGAACTCTGATCTCAGTAACAACGATCCGAACATTGAAATTAATAATAGAATCTTTTTGGCCAATAGAAGTTTTTATGGCCTCAGAAACCAATTCAAATCCAAGTTTATTTCCCTAAACACGCAAAGTTAAGCATTTATAAAACTTTAATCATTCCTATTTTTCTGTATGGAAGTGAATGTAGAACTCTAAATAAAGCAGGGAAAGAAAAGTTTCTAATTTTTGAAAGAAAAGTCCTAAGGAACATTTTTGGACCTATTCAAGTGAACAATTGTTGGAGAATTTTGTACAACTATGAAATTTACAAAAAATATGGCAACTTTGGAGGGATTGATATGGTGAGAGCTATAAAAGCCTCACGTATTAGGTGGCTAGTTAGGCATTTTTATAATTTCTATCAATGTCTTTAAAAAAATTTATGCTAAATTATTTGCTTTTTTTTCAGTTAAAGTCCAATGCTACCAAGTGGTTGTTTAGCCATAAACCATATCAAAATTAAATTATGATTTTTAAAAGTATTTTTCTTATGATTTGAGCAGAAGTTTAAAGCCGAAGAACATATTTTAAAGCGTTTTTAAAAAATCGTGGATTTAAGGTTAAAACACCTCACCTATCGCTGATTATTTATTAATCTGTGCTAACTTTAAGAACGTTTTTACGTGTATAAAATATCAAGTAAAAATAGGTACAGTTAAAAACCTATACTTGGGACAGTACCGTAACTTGGAACATTTTGGTGAATTTTATTTTGAGGGCTGGTACATCTTTCAGTATTCCACAAAGTAAGAAATAGATGGTGGTACAGGATATTTGACTATGTGAGTTAAACTTTGATGTTTCAGCTTTATGAGTAAGATTTATCGTTTTGAAAATTTCAACAAAATATGCATTTTTTACGAATGGAAATAACTGTGGTTATATACCAACGTTAACTGAACAGCATTACTTTGAATTTTGTCATACGTCTTTTCGGCTGTGTACTTGTGCTTTATTTGTGCATAAAAATTTGCGCTGAACCAATTCAGTTTCACTTGGATATTCATAAATAAGCGAAATTGCAAATACGTTCTAAACTCGGGACGCCCTGTCCCAAGCAGGAACATACACAGAAATTTTGGGGCCAGTCACAAATAACTTTTACGGGTCCACTCCACATTGTTTACCCCTATATTTCACACCTTATTTTTAAAATAATGGGCTCCCTTCAGGCTCGAGCCTGGGCCTACAGGTGTCTCTTCTCCCCCCTCCCTGGAATTTGAGGTAAAATTTTTATTCCTTGATCGTTCTTTAAAAACGTGCAATGTGGGAAAGAGAAGAAAGAAAATTTATGTATATTTAATTTATGTGTATGCACTGGATATTCTAAAGCCCGCGCCAAGCCTGACTGGCGCCGTCGTGCAAATCTCTTTTGAGCGCCTTTATGCAGTAACTGTCGCGCAAAATATAGTTACCACCTGAGATGAGGTTTAGTAGACAAATGTAATATGGAAAAAATACGTTTGGCCTTTGATTTATCAAAATAAAAACGATCTGTACATTTTTAATTTTGGAACCTACACTAAGTGCGTTTCTATTTCACATCTCGAAGTTATTTCAAAAAAGGGCGGATGTAAGGGATGGGCATTCGAAATTGACTTTTGAAATTTGACTTTTTCTCTTGTAAACCATGCATTGAGCTGCTGTTAAAAAAGAGAAGGCTAGTTTCAGTTAATCAAAGCATTTTACCCCCAATAATCTTTTAAACAAATCTTAGAATTTGATCCAAATAATTGTTGCTTATTTTAGTCTAACGAGTGTACTTATTTTTTTTTTTTTTTTTAATGGGAAATGGTTATTATACAGCTTAAATTTCTAATATTTAATGCATTGTTCAGAAAGCAAGACATCTATATCTGGACTTCGTACTGATCAAAATTTAGTTTATTTCTGAAGAAAATTTTTCAAAATGTAGAAAATTGAGAAAAATCCACTTTACCGAGATAGTGTCTTTTTTTTCAAGTTTTCCTGTCCGAAAATATTTTTTTTCGACTTTAACGAACGCTGCCTTTTATATACTAATGCGTTTTTGGAAAAAGAAAATATTTTAAATATCAAAGTTAACACCGCTCTAAATATCTCTCTAATTGATAAATAATTATTCAAAGTTTTATGTCTGTCAAAACACGACAACAGAGTTCGGAATAGATTTCTAAATTGAAGTAGAGGATATTCCCTTCTAAAATCTGAAACTCAAATCATTTTGGGTAAAATGAGAAATTGACGACTTTCAGCGGTAACGGAAAGACGGTTTTTATTAAAAAAAAAAGAAATCGATGGATTTCTGTCTGTGAGCATATCAAAATACATATTTTCCCAAAACCTGATGAATAGAATTTTATACACATCATAGTAAATTGCTAAAAAAGCCAAAGCCAAGAATATTTTGTTAGTAACTTTTTTTAAAAATCAAATTTAAAAAAAGGTAGCGAAAGGACATTTTTTCGACATGATTTTCACGCAATCATGTTCTCCTCAAAAGTTCAGTCAAACAATAAATGGGAAAATTCTATAAAAAATTAGAGCACATACATGGGTGTTCAATCATTACAATTTTGAGCCTATAAATTGTGTATTTGTTAAGGGTAACGGAAGGACAAAAGGTCGAAAAAATATTAACTTGGTAAATTTCAACTTACAGACATTTATTCAGCTAATACAGTAGTCTGAAACCATTAAATCTAATACCTAAGCCATCTGTTACCCAATTCTGAATTCTTGAAATACTCAATAATTTTATCAGAATCTATAGAACAATTATCTTCTTTATCAGGGAATACAAAGATTAATCGCACATTATTATGCATTCTCAAACAAGATATTTCTACTCCTTCATCTTCTATATGAAGTATCTGTTCAACATTGCCCTTTTTTAATTTCTTTCCCTTCCATTCAACTAACAAAACTTGTCCAAATGTTTAGAATTCTTTGGCTTATTCTCATGATTTTGTGTTTTTAATTCAACTGTATCTTCTTTTTAATGTTATTTATTATTTATAACTGTCAGTTTGTTGACTTTGAAGAAATCTCCTTCGATTTGTTGAAATACTCACTCACTTTATTCAATACCTAACATAACTAGTTACAGGGTTATAATAGTGCATATTTTTTGCGTCAGGATGAGAATGGATATTACTCTATCTTTTCGATAATTGATCTTTGAATTTACTGATCTCTTCGCAGTAAGTTTAACGGTTGAATCAATGCTCTCAACAGTCCTTTCCAATGACTTGAGGTAACAAATCTGAAAGCAGTTTCAAAATATTGTGTTGTTCCAATATAAATATCAATTGTTTAAGCAATTGTTTCTGCTTAAATTGGCTTGTGATATTACAAACATGTTATATCAAAATGATTTTCACATGCTCAAGAACTGTTAAGTGTAGCTTTCATGATTTTTATCACGTACAATAGAAGAAATAAAATCACAAAACATTAAACAAAATAAATAAATAAAAGTATTTCTTTTAATGAAAACAAAACACACATACTTTTCATAAATATTACATACTTATATATGCTTTAAATGTGGTTACTAATTTTAAACAATAGTTTGTTTTCTCTTAGCATTCTAAAATTTTACTCTGTATTAACGTATAGATAAATGTCCTTCCGTTACCGTATTTTTTTGTCCTTCCGTTACCATTAAAAACCATATAAATTAAATATCTAGTAAAATTATAACTGTGCCTCATTAACAAGGGACATAATTCTGCTTTGCATAAAAAAAACAGTTTCCATACGCAATAGGTTCTTGGTGAATTGACATGTAATATTTTGGTAACGGAAGGACATCAAATTTTCACCTTAGAAATGGGCCTATTTCATGGTTGAAAAATAAAGATATTTTAAATTACTTAACAAAAATTTTAACTAGACATTCAAAAGATAAGAGTTAACCTAAATATCATATTGCGATAATAAGTCTTGTGGAGTTCTTGACTTTCTAGATTTTTAGAGAAACTCGCGTTATGCACGGGACATGAAATCAAATAATCATATTTCATTTAATATTACCTTCATTTAAAAAACCTTTTAGGACTGAATTTTAATAAGAAAATAAAAGTATATTCAGAACAGTTTCTATTGTTCGTGAAAATTAAGATTAAAAATAAAAAAAGATCATGTTTTTATTTTAAGCATGGAACGTAATATTTTTGTTCAAAAAAATCCTCCTCTTTTGAAAAATGTTATATCAATATCTTTTTTTTCTTTTATTCATGAAAAAGGACATAATAATGACACATTTAAAAGTAAAAAATAAAATAAAATAATATTTTTACAATAAGCCAACAACATGCAAAGTATATTGATTGTAATGAGAAAACTTAAAAATCATAATGCTGACTTTCCAGAATTAATTCTATATTTAAAAATTCTGTTAAAACAAATATTTAATCTTAATTCCTGAGGTTGAACTAATATAGTACTTTAAATACTACATAAAAAAATTATATCTCTTTTTAAAAAATCGCTTTAGAGAGTTTACAGTGGAGAATGACCCATAAGAAGATTTCTGAATTTATAGATTTAATTTAGCTTTTAAATTTAATTCGTTAACTGGTAGAGCTACTACAGTGTCAGAAATATTGATATGCATTACTGAATACTGAATATTCGGTTAAAATTCAAACCGAATATTCTGCCGAACAAAGAATAATTAGTTAAAGATTTTAATCTGTAATATTTGAATTTTACGCCAATTTATAATCGAAAATGTTTATCTATTTTAGGAAATGTAAATGCTTTTCCACTGAACATCGTAAATTTATGTTTTCTCTCTCTCTTTCTCTCTCTCTCTCTCTCTTTCATTAATGATTATTAATTTAAAATAATCATTCCAAAAGTTTTAAAAGAATGCATAAAGTAAATGGTTAATTTGGTTATGTTTGTCTGTAATTCTGCATAAACGAATAACTAATTTATTTCCTAACATGATTTAAAAACTGAAAATCGGGCAAAAATGTTATGTCATTCATAAATAACCTAGCCTTTATCTAGCAGACAAATGTAAACGCAAGTTGCTTAAAATATCATTAAAAATTAGTTTATTCAAGTGGTTTTCTGCTATCTTAGTCTCTTCGGTAACTGATAAATAATTCGTCAATGAAATTGAGGAACGAAATTCAAACGTGCCCAGACATTTTAATTTTTTGTCTTTAAGTGCAAAGAATTATTAAACTGATTACAAAGATTAATTTAAGGTAGGATGTTTTTTCTTTATCAATATTTAACTTTTACTATGGCGTAAAACTTTAGAAATAAAAAAAAAACTTCAAAATTCAATATCCAGTTGTTTGCATCCCTTGACTTTATATGTTTATTACTGCTCAACATTATAACTTTTTTCCTGGTTAGTGTGTGGTATTTAAATGAGCTTGAAATAGTAAGGCTTATGTAATGTGTCTTCAGATTTAAGAAAAATTGAAAGGCAAGATTTAAATTTAACATCTGAATGTTTTATCTTACATTAAATTTAATTTAAATGTGATAAAATTATTAAGCAAAAATTTGAACTGATTTTGTGTTATGGTACTACAATGTAACCTTCATTTATTGAATAAAAAATTCGTTTGTTTACCGATTATCGAACATTTAAATTTGTTTGTTATTCGGTTACTGAATATTGAAGTATTCTGCCGAACCGAATATTCGGTTTGTCTGCAGACTAGGCAAGTACACCGAATACCAACCGAATATTCGGTGTATCTCTAATTTTAAAGTATATATAATAAATTTTATTTCATGTTTTCAAAGAGGAATTATCATTATTTTCCCTTGTTTAAGTAATAAAAAGTTTTTTAATGTGTTTGTCCAAAAGCAAGTCGTTTCCAATTTTTAATTATTTTTTTAATGAAACAAGAAGTGTTAAGACCACATACAAGTGATGAAATCTTAAGCAAACAGCCATAATCTACGATAGAAAATGAAAAAGAAACCTGGTATGTCAGATGAACATTAAATAATTTAGATTTTTGTCCCCTCCGCTGTAAAATTAGTTTCGATGGAGAAGTCTGGTTTTCGAACTCATCGATTCAAATACAGCGTGTTCCGAAAGTGGATGTACCTCCTCCCCCCTTTAATTTCAACGTAACGCTAGTTATTGTTGAATGTTTGTTACATGCAGTCAATTTGAAGACTTAAGGATCATAAACATTGGCAAAACACCATACATGTCGTAACACAGCTGAATTCCGTAGCATGTTCTAGTGGATATTTTTTGGAGCTCAGTGGTGCAGCCAGGGGAGAGGCCCCCACCAGCCCAGGACACATACTGCAAATTCTAATAAGATATTTGATAGGGTGGTTATCACAAAAAAAAAAAAAAAAAAAAACACGCAAAAGATAATTTCTGGCTATTCATACTAGCGGAGTTTCCGGGATTCGGAGATGTTTTGCCAAGGCGGTTAAAACCACTGGTAGAAACCGGTTAAAACCGGCATGGCAAAAACCATTTTCTGCCTCATTTGTGGCAGAAACTGACAAAAACTCGCAAAATGAAAAAAAAAATTAAATTATTGACATGCAATAGGAAATGCATAGAAAAAAATAATTATTAACCAAAGCACAATTTAATTACGATATTACCACAATTTAAAATCAAACGTTACATTGTTTGGACCCTGCAGTTGCTTCTTAGAAAAAGTGGTTTCTAAAATCTAAACAGTTTCTCAATCTAATATGTACAAATGAGAAACTTTAGAATATTCCTGCAACAGAAGAGCTAGCAGGCAACGCATGAAGGAACAAGCAATGTTCATGAAACTTTCATCTATTGTATATTTTTTTTAACTGGTCCACCATGTAGTAACTGGGGTAGTATGAGAAATTCAACTGAAAAAATAAGTTTCGAGAAATATGGCCAATTTGTTTTGCAAAGCTGTGACATTAGGTACAAAATCTATGTCAATATTGGCAAATAAAATTCTGGCACTTTCTTCTTGAAGAACGTGATAATTTCGATCACAAACAATTTAGATGAAGCATATAAGTGAGCAAATTAAAATCAGAAATGCCTTTTAATTAGTTTACTTAAACGAATATCATTTAGCAATCACTTAAGTAATTAAAGATGCTTTTAAGTTTTTGCCAGTTTCTGCCGGTTTTTACCGGTTATAACCAGTTTCTGCCACTGACACGGCAAAAACTAGTTTCTGCCGGCAGAAAGCCAACCCTGACTGTGTTGCGACATGGATGGTGTTCTGCTGATGTTTGAGACTCTTATGACTCCAAAGTAACTGTGCATAGCAAAAATTCAACCATGACTATTAAATAGTCCAGTCATATTATGAAAAAAAAGGGGTCAAAATTGCAGAGCACGACGTAGTTCTGATTTTTTAATATGTTGTTTGTGTCAGTTTGGGTAGTGTAAATTTACGTTTGCAGTTTTCAAAAACCTGTGCTCGCTGCGTAATTTGCGAAAAACTACGAAATTTTCGGACTTTTTTTCGTTTTTCCTTTTTAAGTCCTAAAGTATTGGTCGTACAGAGCGCCACTTGAACTTAAATTATTCAAAATTTAATGTGCTTTACAACAAGCATTTAGTATCAAAAGTTGCATAGTTTAGGAGTTAAAAAGGAAAAACTTTAAAAAAGTCCGAAAATTTTGCAGTTTTTCGCGAATTACGCAGCGAGCACAGGTTTCTGAAAACTGCAAAACTACCCTAACTGACCTAAACAACATATTAAAAAATCAGAACTACATCGCACCTTGTGATTGTAATATCTAATTGACTGGACTATAACGAAATGTTGAAAATAAAAAGGATTGGTGGAAGGGTACTTTCACTTTCGGAGCACTCTAGTTTGAAAGAAGTTACAACGTTAAAAGTTACTCCTCGGAGAAGAAGTAAGGTTCCGCTGAGTACTTTGATGCTCAAAGAGCAATTTTTTTTTTATTGTATTCTTAGTTTAGAAATGCTACGTGGTCTAGTGGTTGAAGTTGCTGTCCTTCACTCATGCAACCCGGGCTCAAACCCTGGCGTAAGAAGAATTTGACCACTTCACTCACGTTAATTGGTAATGCAGGCTAATCCTAAAATTCTTGGCTAAATAATTGAATCGAAAGGCATGAGGGATAAACAAATTGATAAGCAATATTTCATACGTGATGTTTGCAAAACGAATGAACAGACATTGAAAAGACAAAGAAAAACATTGCATTTTTTCTTTTTTCGATATGCATTGGAGATCCAAAGCACCTAAAATGTTTTCAACTTGATGAAGATATTTGATCTCTGACTTACTTGAGTTGGTGTATATTTCTGTACCTTGGAGCAACAACAATCAGCGTCAGATATACGAAGTAAATGTATAATGGAAATCTGTCCACTAAATATACCACTTTTCGGTACAACTACAACCAATGTAATCCAGCACTCTGATATTGAGTTATAAAAATCACGTTTAACGAAATCCTATAATTCTTGGTTTTTTTAACGATCAGTATTTTTATTTTGAGCTAAAACAAGCCATTTCTCTTGTAATTCAAGTACAATTAAAATCATTTTACATTATAATGCATACAATTCCTTAAATGGTATGAGACAAAAATCTCTTGAAGTGTTTAAAATTTCACTGGGCTAAGGAGTAAAAGCTAAAGAAAGTCTGAAAAAATTAAGAAACTTTACGACTAGTTGTTCAAAACTGATTTTTTTGACATTTGTTGTTGTTGTTTCAAAGTACATGTACATAAAAAATGTTTTTGTAAGTAAGGAACTCTGCGTTTAATACGTTTGTCATTAGTGAGATAATGTCATTCAAGATCAAAGATGGTTGAAATTGGAATTTCATCAGCAGAATTAGTTATTCCAGTTGAAATCAGGAGGCAAGACAGGGACAATTTGGAGAACGAAGGATGACAGCAAAGGGGTTGTTCACACAAATGATCTTATGCCTGGAGGTTGGAGGGGCGGGAGGGTTCGTGAGATTAAGACAATTTGTGACAAAGGTGAGAGATGGGGTAACAAGAAATGTGACATCACTCTTTTTTACAAGAATATGATTATGAAAAATAGCGTGACATGTGAAAAAAGGGAGAGGGGTAGGGTGAAGTGAGACACTTTGTGACTAAGAGGTGGAAGGGGGGGGGGATCAAAAATGTTGAAAAAAGTGTGACATCAATAATGGACAGTTCCTTATACTGCTTATACTTGAAAATAAATAGTTGTTTCGTTTGTTATTTTGTGCGGCACACACTACCTCTTCTCCTTAACAACCTCTCAAAATAACATTGCGTTTCAATAACTTGTTTTTATTTTAAAAGGGGGGGGGGGATACAATCGCTTCGTGCTTCTTTACTGTTCTGTTCGTACTTACAACGATATTCTTGCTGCTATAATGTAGATCAGTGGTTCTCAACCTCTTAACCACTGAGAACCACTCGGTACCCTATCGAATCTAAAGCGGACTACATACGATAGGAATAGTATTTTTACAACAATTATATGTACAAGGTGAAATTAGATGAATTCGGAAGTTTCTTTGATACATTTAATTACAACTATAAAAATGATATGGATTGGTTTTCACTAGCTAGTTTTCACCACATGAAAATTGCTCGCGGACCACAGGTTGAGAAGCACCGACGTGGATGACAGATGACGTATTTAAGCACTCATGTTGTGCAGAGGTTAAATTGCTTCATTATTAACCACTCTCTGCTTGTTGCTTATTTTTTGTGGCAAAGGGTAGTTATTCCAATTAGAACCAGGATAGAATAAAGGATCAATGTGGGAAACTCGGAACAGAAAACCACTTACTTCTTTCAGCCAGCACCATCTTCTTCTCGGCTGGATTATCCTCCAGCTCCATCTCTTTCAACAGCTCCTCAAAAATCTCCTGGGAGGGCGGTGGAAGAGTATGCTTGGGATAGATCTCTTCCACCTCGTTCCTTTGTTCTTCGTAAGCCTTCCTCAGCGCTGACAAGACCTCCTCCCTCCTAGCTTCGAACAGGCAATCCAAATCATTGCTCAAGTCGTTGTCGTCCGTCTGTCTGACAACGGAGGACCGCACCGCCGAGAGAGCGAAAGCCAAGTACAAGACGGCAGTGATCATTTTTAGAAGAAATTAAGTAAGTGCACAATGCCTCGGAGCGGACACTTTTATATGGGTCTGATTAAACTTTCTTCTAATTTCCCCCTTTCCCGTTTTTTGACGTGAACGTTGAACTTGAGCGATTTTAATCAAATGATCTTTCAACTCGCTCATCTACACGATGGTTATCTGTCTCTCCCCAAAATGGGTATTTACTTCAAATCGTCAATCTACGAACGCGAGTTTTCACACGATCTAAATATTTCAAGAAAGTTATTACAACATTTGCTTTGCAACGAAGTATCACTTAGTAGCACCCAACTTGTTGAGTTGGGATTTGTTATGGACTTGCTTTTTAAACTTCGCAAATTTAGTGTCCAACAGGATATGACTGTTTGAAATTATTTGCTCGGGAGGCAAATATGACAGCGAAATACCAATTCCAACGACATCACCTGAGAATATTTTTCTGCACACATAATGCACTTTTTGCTTATAACTACATGAAATTTTTATTCTTATTAATGAAATGTAAAAAGTTGAGCATTTTTCTATTTTTAATATAAAGTGTTCGTACACTGGAAGCTTGTAGTTACACGATTGTACTTGTGAAATGTTTAGGATTAAATGAAACTTTCCAAAAGTGGAGAAAAATAATATATTTTTGATGCATATTTATATTTGAATATTCATTGCGATATTATACATTACATATACATGAACGAGAAAGATTGTGTGTGAGAGAAAGAAAACAACTTACAACAAGTTTTTTTCTGTCAATTTTTTCTTCAAACTTGCTTTTGCAATATAAAATATTGTATATCAATACAATAAATTAATGATAAATATACAAAACGTTGTTGAAAATCCTTTAATCCATAAGCTTTTTTTTTTGCATTAGAAAGGGGTTCTGCGTAAGAAAGAAACATATGTTAGCATATCTTATTACTATTCGTGCCATTTTAACTTAGTAATTAAATTTTAATACGTTGTCTCTTTTTTTCATTTTCCTTTCCCGAAACATCAGACTACATATTTATTTTTCTGTTGAGGGAACAACTTCTTTATACCCTTTCAAATAGAAAGTAATATTTAGAATAACATGCAAGTAGCTAGATTTGTAATCGCAGTTCATGCAGATGATGATGATTTCGTTATTGATATCCGTTCTACTTAGGAGAACGATTAAAATTTTCCTGGTATGATAAATTTTTCAGAAAACTGAAATTTAATATTTTCTTACTGATATCAATTGCTAAGGAACACGTGTAGTTTTAATTGATGGAGAAAGATAAAGTATAAATATAACTCGATGTTTTGCTTTTGGTTTGTATTAATCTTACAATAGCCAATTGGAAACAGGAACAAAATTTGTTCCATTTTTACGATAGGCATTCAACGTTTTGGTCTTTTGGGAACCCTTTATGCTTGCCGTTTTTTGAAAGAACTTCTTGTTTAAAGAGCAGAAAAAATAAGGTACCAATGCTTTATCCTACTCAAATTTGAAAAATTATTTTAGCATCCTAATTTAATCACAATACAAAGATTTTAATAAGATAATGAATTCCAAGGAATCTAATGGGGTTTTTTGTTGGTTTTGTAAACTGCAATCTATGAATGATACTTTTCTAAAAAGCAGTATCTGTAGAAATTAAATTTTGAGAAATTTGAAGAAATGCGTTTTGAATTCCGTACTAACAATAGGAAATGTTGGAACTGGAGTTTTTCGGGCTTTATTTTCAGCGGAAACCAAAGCAGCAAGCTTGTACAATAAAGCATAAGGGCAATAAGTGACAAAATTGCAAAAAAAAAAAAAAAAAAAAAAAAAAAAAAAAGGAAGAAAGAAAAAAGAAAGAAAAAATAAAAAAGAAAGAAAAAATAAAAAAGAAAAGAAAAAAAAGAAAGAAAGAAAAGAAAAAAAAATGTGCAGATATTGCTCTTTACCTTCTCACAGCAGAATAAATATAAGCAATAAATGAAAACTTTCTTTTTTATCTGCAGTGGAACCTCAGAGATTCCAACTAGTTTGTGTTGAACCCTGTTCGCATTCCGAAAAGTTCGGATTTACCGGGTGGCCTATTCAAACTCTTTGTGATAAACTCAATAGGTGATCTGAAAGTCTTTGTTTTAAGTTTATAATGAAGAAATTTTAGCGACCACACTTTTTAAATATTCACAAATCATGACTTTACGTTTTATGCTTTTAAATCAACATGATTGAAAAACACATCATAGTTACGTCCTCGCAATAAAGCATATCCATTTTTGCCCCTATAGCACCTTTTCTTGAAGTTTTTTTCTCTAAAGTGATTCCTTTTAGCTTTGAAACAAATGTCTGGAAGGACACAGCATAAATCACTAGAATAAAATACGTCACAGTATTTTCCTGTGTAAAACTAGACTTTTTTAAAATCTGAAATATAGTACAGTAAAACCTGTTAAGCTGACCACCTGTCTAGGTTCACCGCGATTGTTAGGTACAGAATTAGTCCTGGGTTATAGATATCACCCTCCGTAAGTTGACCACTAAAGTACAGCACCGCAGGTAAACAAATTACGCAGGCTTCACTACAAATAAGAAGACCGGATATAAAATCCAACAGTTTTGAACTACGGATCTTTGAAGTATCACAATAGTTGGAAAATAGAATTCAGTAGTATTTTTATACTCTGTTTTCAACCAAGTCATTAGTTTCGATTCTTTCAAGCAATTTTTTTTTTAAAGATTCAAGATGTTTTCTCCCTTTTTCTCTGTCTTATTCTTTATGCTTTTTTAAATATAGAAGATTTACTGTTAGTAGCACAGAATTTCAGAGTATACTGCGGGTATGCGGAGCATACCTTTTTTTTTTAATAGAGTATACCCTCTGCTTTTTGATCAATATAATGTATATATTTTAATATATATTTTTTAATAATCTTTTAAAATAATTACGTAAAAAAATATTTTCAGCAATATCTGATAGTCATAAATGGCATTCTTCTAACTTAATTCTCACCATTTATTTCTGATTTCGTATTATTTTATAATAATTTATAGTCTAATATGCATCGGCTCCCTACTATATAGGATGTTATTTTAGGAAAAATAAAAATTCTTACTAGTAATTTTCAACATTTTAATCGAACCTAACCTATAAACCTACTTCATGTTAATACCCAACTAAGTTTCAGCGTATACTTTCTTATTTTTTAATTTGTGCACAGTACAACTAATATACTTTTATGAGTACAGCACTGATTGTTAGAAATAAAACTACCATTTACCAAGAAAGTGAATTAAAAGTGTGCAAAATTATATTCGGAATCCACATATTTGACAATAAAATATGGGTTAGCCCCCCCCCCCTTTTTTTTATCAAATTCACTTTAAGCACCGAAAATTGCCCTGCATATATATATATATATATATATTTTATCAACCCTCTCTCTCTCTCAATCTCTCCCCACAGATATATACTAGAAATTTAAAAGAAATTCTATTTTGCTGAACAAAAAATTGAGTCTCAAAAATGTCTGCAGTGGTCAGCAAGAGTAATTCTAAAAAGCTTGCCTTGATTTTCGAACTGTTACTGCAGTGAAAACTAAACTACGAATGCGGTTATTTTCACTTAGCCTCAGCGAGCGTGACAGCAAAAGCCACATTCCGTCAAGCTGAACGAAATCCATCGTTATAGCAAACAACTTAGGCTAAAAGGGACTAAGATTTAAGAAAAAGCGCTTTTCTTTTCTGACAAGAAAACATTTGAACCGAGATAAGTATTATGAAACTGTTTTAAGACGCTTAACTTTCATTATATTAAAACGCAAGCCGCGGTTCAAATACATAAATACAATAGTTAAGTCATGAAAACTAATTCGGAATTTTTAAAAAAATGCTTTATTTTTGACAGAAAACCCGAACATAAAATTCAGTATCATCAGTTCTGATACTGAATTTTATGTTCAATGATAAAAATATTCAATAATAAACATAATTAATAATAATTATGTTCTAAAATTCAGTTCAGTAATCTGATTTCATGACTGAAATCAGATTAAAAATGTGGTTTCTAAATTATTCTTCATTTTCTGTTCCACAAAAAATTTCTTCTGATATAGGTTCATCGTACGAGAATAAAAAATAACAAAACAATGATGTTTCTTCTTTGCATGTGATTATATAATAATCAAGATATTAAATCGGTCAAAAAGTGCAAAACACTTCAAAATACTTAAAATAAAAGAATGGTGTTTTTAAAAATTCCCAGAAGTTCAATGAATGCGGTGTTTATGACCTCAAAATTTACTAAAATTTACTTGATTGCAAGATATGAATGTTTGATAACTGGACGAAAAGTTTCATAAAAGCTTTATGATAATGTTTCTCACCACTTTTGATAAAGATAATAAATACACAACCTCTCAATAAATAATTTTAAAAGGAGAGAAAAATACAAAATTATTCAGAAGCTCTCGTATTTATTAGTTGTTTAACTTTCAACTACTGATTGAAGACTGAGTTTTAATCCGTCAACATGACTGAATTTCTTGCGATGTTGAGTATAATATTCCTCGATGATAAGGGGATGGGGGTGGAAAGTCTGGGGGTTTCTTCCTCCAAAAGTTTTCGAATTTGTAGTCTTAAAACTGCATTTCAGATGAACTTTAGTAATGTTTGAGGGAGAAGAGGTTCGTAGTGGTGGTGTAACTGCGTTTGATGGTTATATATAGCTTAAAATGTTGAAGTAAATTAAATTTTCTTAATTGAAGTATTTATAACTGTCAAAAACTTGCAATATCACTTTGGGTGTCACTTTCCAGAAAGGTAACAACCGGAGCGAACCGCCCCCTCCGCCGTACGGTAGCGATGCCACTGCTATCATTTTTCATTATATTTGGCAACAATTAAAACACGCTACGTCACTTCCGTGGCACAAAAAGCTCGCGGATCAGAATTTCAAAGGCCTCGCATAAAAAGTTTCACTTGAAAAAAGTTGTGGCAATTAAAAACATTGCTACAACTTTAAAAAGGTTACATTACTCTTGGTTTGCTATCTGGATTACACGCTGATTATAATGTTACTGAAATTAACATGTTACTTGTTTTTTATTATAAAATTATCACAGAAATTTTCGAAAACCTGCATTATTTGAAAGTTTATGCCCAAATTCAACAAATTTACGCTTGCTTAAGTTCAGTCTTGAAATGAAGTTGTTAACAAAACTTGGCAACAATCAAAAAAACACTTCGTCACTTCCGTCGCACAAAAAGCTTGCAGATCAGAATTTCAAAGCCCTCGCATAAGGGGCCATTCATTAATTACGTAAGTCTCTACATGCCCTTACTTTGGAAGGTGGGGGGGGGGGGGGACTCAAACCCATTTTTAAGTAACATTTTCCAAGTCGATATTTTGTATTAGAAATCGTGCGGTCAAGTGGTGTGGCAGGGATTAAATTTCATTTGCGTCTCGAAATTAAAATAACGTATTAGGATGAGCTTTTTTTTTTCTTAGTAAATAATTTTTTACACAAAAAGGTTTAATTCAATGACATTGAACTTAATAAAGATTCCAGTGATGTAACATTCATTGTTTTATCATTTTTAAAAACGAAATGGAATCTTACGTAAGAATAGGGGGGAGGGGTTCGAAAAATCTTACGTACCCTTATATGGGAGGAGGGTGGGTCCAAAATTGCCAAAACCATCCTTGCGTAATTAATGAATGGCCCCCAAAAAGTTTCACTTCAAAACGTTGTGGCGATTAAAAACATTGCAACAACTTTTTAAAAATTTCGTTCACTCGGGGTTCGCTATCTGGATTACACGCTGATTAGAAAGTAACTGAAATTAACCTGTTACTTGTTTTTCATTTAAAAATTATCTTTTGACTAATATCGAGGTCATGAATATGCTGAGAAAGTTTAATTATCCATGTACATTCACAACACCCGTTAATCAGATGCGGGCATTTCGAGGACACAAGTTTAATGCTCTGGCTCGGTCAAGGCTGAGATAGTTTGGTGTTACACAAGTGGATAAACAAATGCCATCTAAGATAATTGACGTAGAATAATTGACGTTTGATGCAAATTAATAGCTCTTGCACGAAACGAAATGTTAGTGATACCCTTGTGCGAATTAATGGAATAAAGCCAATTGTTTTACAAAATCACCTTTATTTACATCATTAAATTATGTAAGCAAAATCGCTTAGTATTCCTCCCCCTCCCCTTTTTTTGTCCAGCACTATTTTCACTCTACTGGGCATAGAGTCAACTAGTTTTGCACTTTTCTTTGAATTCCTTATCTCTAAACCATGTTAAGCAAAGCACAAATATTTTTTTCTTTTGTTGTGCAATCAGATTTACACTCTATGTCACAATGGCCTGCCTCTTCCGTGGAGAAATATCCATGGCTCACAAAAAGATAAAAAGTGACCGGATTGAGAAAAAACAGAAAAAATATGTAGAAATTTATAACACTTAAACAAAACACGATATTTATGACAAAAAAAAAACAAAAAAAAAAAAAAAAACGTGAGGTTATAGCGCCAAATCAACTGGTAGACTTAATAGCTATAATAGTAAACAAAGATTGAACAACCTAAAAAATTCCCAACTTGCTTCCATTAATTCGCACAAAGGTGTAGAAAAGAGAATTAAGTGAAATTTCCTGTTATTTCTTTGAATGAAATTTAATTTATTTGTACAAATTTAATGCAGTAACGCTTCAGTTCTCGCCTTCTGGCTTCCTAATATTTTCGGATAATACAATTAAAACCTTTAAGTACAATCCACGTCTCCAAATGTAAATTGAATTGTTCAACAAAAGTCCAGAATTGCGTAGGCTGCAAGTTGGTGAATCTCTGAATCTGTTTTCAAATGAATGAGCATTTAGGCAATTGCGTGCAGTCGGAGACGGCGATTGGAACTGAAAAGGGAGGAGGGGGGGCAAAAAAAAAAAAGACAACTAAAAGCCATGGGACTTTTAGCTGCACCATAAAAAGAAAGAAAGAAAGAAAAATAACACAAATACAAATACAAAAGTGAGGACCAGCAACAGGCTCTGGGCCCAGCTAGACTGGTCCCCAGTCAATTTACAATCCCCAGTGAAGATCAATGGCCCTCTCAAAACTATCTACTCTTTTGCTCATTACCACCTCTTCCGGTAAGCTGTTCCAAGGTTCCACTACCCTGCTGTAATAATAGTTTTTCCTAATATCCATGTTAGCCCGAGATTTATATAGCTTAAAACAATGACCTCTTGTCCTGTTTTCAGTGCTAAACTTCAGCCCCGTAACATCTTTCATTTTAATAAATTTAAACAACTGAATCATGTCCCCTCGGTCTCTTCTTTGCTCAAGACTGTACATTTTTAGCCTTCTAAGCCTGGAATCATAGTCTAAACGAGAAAGTACATTTATTAGCCTTGTAGCCCGCCTTTTAACCCTTTCCAATACATTAATATCTTTAAATGATAGATCTCTCTCTCTCTCTTTCTAAGAGAGACAAAAGTTCAAAATTTTGCTTTGGCAGGTTTTGAGAGCAGATGTGTAGTAGTTAATGTAAATCTAGCAACTAATAACTCACGTTTTATTAAGATTTTGATGAATTTTGAACACAATAAATTTCCTCGAAGAAACGCTTAGACATGAATTAGACTTACATTATTTACCCCAAAGTACTTTGAGATGTCTCAAACACTTGGTAATAATTGCCCCCCCCCCCCCTCTGAATCGCCGCCACTGTGTGCAGTTGAAATCCAAAAAATGGCGAGAACAGAACTTCGTGGAAGGTCCGGGACATTCGATTAGTTATTCCAAAAATGTTCCCAGTCCTTAATCCACGGGTGTTAGTGAATGCCAATGAAATTTTCTGAGCCCCACTTGAAATAGTATTTTGAAATTTGGCTGGTTAAACATAATTTCTTAAATTGAAATGTAAATAATACTTTAAAAAAATTACATGCATTTTAGAGATTACTAGTGGCACCCGCACGGCTTTGCCCGTAGTAGAATAATTAAAAGATCATTTCCTTCGCCTTTATATTTACAAATAATGTATGATGAATTTCTCGCCAATTGGCTTGCCCATGTTACGTTTCCACGTTATGATAACTTGGTAATTTACTCGTCCGTCTTATGATAATTTTGCTCGGAAAATGTTCTTAAAATTCGAATAGAAAGAGAACAAAATCGAATTTTCGAAAAATAGCTTCGAGGTGCATACCCCCATGCTACAAACTGTGCCAAATTTCATAAAAATCGGCCGAACGGTCTAGGCGCTATGCGCGTCACAGGGATCCTGACAGACAGAGATCCGGACAGAAAGAGATCCGGACAGATATCCAGACAGAGAGACTTTCAGCTTTATTATTAGTAACGATTCTTAACGATTTGAAGGCCAAAGTTTCACTTTCTTTTAAGATTGCGCACGGTATTATGTCGGTGCGGTAAGGGGATATTCATTAATTACGTATGGGTCCCGAGGGGATGGGGGGATTGGAAAAATCTCAACGTACCCTTACTTTGAGGAGGGAAGGGGGGGGAGTTAAAATTCATTCTTACGTAAGATCTTCCAACTCGATATTTTATATTAGAGATCACGCTGTCAAGTGGCTTGGCAGGGATCATACTTCATTTGCGCCTGGAAGGTAAAAAACGTATTAGGCTGAGCTGTTTTTTTTTTTTTTTTTTGTCTGTTTTGCAAAGAATGAATGGTGCAAAATGTGATAAAACCATAATATACCAACAAAAACCATGATAGAAAAACTAAACAAACGGCTGTTACCTCCCCCCCCCCCATAAAAGAATCTCACTATGTATGGTATGCTTCATTTTGAATTAATATCAAATACAAATACATACATCATATACAAAAAAATGTCAAAGAAACATTCAGTCGAAGTTCCAACTTTTTAGTAAATATTTCTTTACGCAAAAAAGGTTTTTAAAACTTTTTTAATAATGATTCCAATGATGTAAGATTCTTCACTTTATTATTTTGAAAAACGAAATGGAATCTTAATTAAGAATGGGGAGGGGGGATTCCTACGTACCTTTAAATAGGGGTAGAGGCAGGGGTCGAAAAATCATCCTCACGTAATAAACGAATGACTCCTAAGCAAAATGCAACAAAACGCGACAAACTGACAAATCATAAACAGATAATTGAAACCAGCGAGAAGAGAGACAATTTTTTTAAAAAATGGATCTAAAAGCGATAAAAATAAATAAATAAACAATAAAAATGGAGAGAAGAACAACAAGTAACTTCAAGGTTTGCATTCCAAAGCCTACATGTTAGTTAATAACAATTAGAAATAAAACAACACCCTTAAAAATGTAGCTAAAGGAATTATATTCAAACAAAAGACAGCACTAGGTTTGTATTTTTACCAACACAATTTTTTTTTGCCAGCCACACGTTCCAAATAAAGAAAAAAAAAAACTTCGTACACAAAACTCAAAATTTGTCAGCATGACATAATCCCCCCCCCCCCCGCCTCTAAATTTAAATTGCTAGTCTGTATCCGCCCCGGTTTTAGGAACTCATAGTCGAGTGTCATGGCGATGACGTTTTCCCCATTTTCATTTTCTGACACGAATTTGTTTTTTGCGCGTGTGTATTAAAAATTATGTGTCGGTAACAGCTGCGTGCCCCCCTTCGAATGACTCCATGTCTATCAAGGAAGACGCGCCCCACAGATCAGAAACCACTGACTTACGCTATTAAAAATTATTTTTAATCAGGGGTGCTCACAGGGGGGGGGGATAATAGCACAATTTGCGTCATCAAAATTTGGGGGAGGGGATTTTTAAAGTGTTTACATTTTATTTGCTTAAATTTATTTGTTTAAATTTACTTTTTGATTTATTTTCAATTGATATTATTTATTTTATTTTATTCTGTTAATATTTTATTTCATTCATTTATTTAATTTGTGTGTGTGTATGTCATTGGCGTAGCACTAAAAATAAATTAATAAATAAATAAATAATATTTTTTTAAACAAGTAAATAAAATAAAAAAAGAGCCAAAAATAAAAAATAAATAAAACAGGGAAGAGTGCTAAATTTGGGGGGGGGGGGGACTTGCGCCATTGAGCTTGACGGGGGGGGGGCATCCGTGAATCGTGAATAACCAACAATGTTCCTTTTCATTTAAGTGCTGATAAATTTGGAGTGAAAGAAAAGGGAGTGTGACTCATATCTTAGTGCGATCTGAAACACGTAAGATGAGGATTTAATTACCCAACAGTTCATCAACTTTTCCGATCATTATCGATGTTCCAAGTTAACGGTTTAAAATGTTCCTATTTTCTTTCTCAAGTCAAGGTCAAGGTTAAAATGATTCTTAACTCTCAGTTTATGAAAGTACTGTTTTTCTCCCTAACTATTATCGCTTCGGTGAACATTGATGTACAAAGTAATTTTCAACCGTTTGAAATTTCAAGTTTTAATTTTTAATGAAATTGAGCTATAAATATATATTTTATTTTTACATCAAGTGCTTATTATCTGAGAAAAGCTGCCCACTAATTAGTATTCAATTACTTTGCGCATCCAATTTAATCTGACATTTCACTTTAACTTTTAATGTACTCTCAGTATTACCTATCGTGCTTTTGGTGTATGCTTGTAATGAGAATCAATGCACATTCCGTGAATTTTAAATATTAACTAGGGTAACACCCCCAGTAATTGGCAAGTCTCCAGTGATTGGCACTTCCAAAAAAATGTCCTAAAATGAGATTCGTATCCAATCTTTTAAAAGTAGAAGGCTATATACCAATTGAATGTATATTTACTTTAAAGGTTATAACTTCAATTCATGTTACTAAATGGTAGCATTGCAGAGAAAAGAGAAACAATTGTGGCTTGTGTCAAATCAGTCATTTTTGTTGCAAAAGCTTCTTCTATGGCTCAATTGAAGCATGCGCATCAATCCATTAAAATCTGACTTGAAATAAATTTTAAATTTTTGTTGTCAAAAGTTTTGTTCAGTTGAAAGGTGTTACTTTGAGTGGGTAGAAATATATTTCGTCCCTTTTTGGATTTTTGAAATAATGATGGATGCCATTTAGTGGTGCTTCAGTTTTGCTAGTCTCCAGTAATCGGCACATGTGCCTATAAATACTAATGTGTTGTGCAATATGTCACTGATACTTTTGCAAAACTATACTATATACACTGTAAAAAATCTCGGAAAACTCTCTGAATATACAAAAAAGTTTTCCGTAATACACAGATTCGTACGCCCTCCGCAGTTTTCTGCTACAATCAAAAACGTTTCCCGTTTAGCAAGAAAGTAAGAGTCGACGCATGCGCAGATCACACGGCAATTTTATAGTCCAGCAGCAAATCTAAACTGAAACTTTCGAAAGCACGCAATGAAAACAAGTGCTGACTCATGTATGCGAAGTAACACTCATCAAGGGGATTAGTAGAAGTTTTGTTCCTCGCATGAATTCACTGAAGATAATTTTAAAGTCTTATATTTTCTTGCATATGTATCGTCATGAGATTGAATTTGAAGCTATGTCACTTATTTTTAAGTACGAAGTGCAAATTCTCGACGCATGCTCGCGGAAGGAATACAAACTGAAATTAAAAACCAAATAACTGCCGAGAGGACGCCATGTAATTTCATTGCGTCGCATAACTTGTGTAGGTAATTTACTTTTTTCTTGGATACTTTTCTTCTTTCTACCAAATGGGTAATTTTTGTTGGCAGAATTTTATTCTGTCATAAAAATCACCTTTTTGGTGACCAAAGCCTGCAAAAGACCACCACCGACGAATAGGTAAGTCGCTTTGCAACTCTATTACTTTAAAGAGATTTAGTTCATATAAATCTCGTTAAAAAAAAAAACTATTTTCTTTAGTATCATTTTTTTCGTTGTGAACTATTGCAATTTGAAAATATTTTACATTACATAGAACACATATTTAAAGTGCAAGTGTGTCTAGTTTTATTCTGTAATATTTATGAATTGAAGATTATAAAAAAATTTAAATAAGTATTATTGTGTACTTTGTTTTTATGTGTCAATCTCAGTTAATATTTGGCTGAACATTTATGTATCAAGCATTATGAATTAAATGTTATAATATGCAAATTGTCAGGTTTGATAGTTCGTCTTTAAGGTTGCATGTTTTCATTCTCTTGTAAACAGTGTAGCTAGATTGTATGAAGTAAAAAAAAAAACTATCTCTTGTAATTAGGAACATAGTGCTTCAGTATTATCTAAATGACAATATCTCTTTAAATATTTGCATTAACGAAACGCTTTAAATTAGTTAAATGTGTATTAATTTATTTAACAAATAGATACATATATGTATTTAAAAGTGTCTTCATTTTTTTCGTTTTACGAGCCTCAATTTTACCAAAAGCAAAAAAAAAAAAAAAAGACTTAATAAAATAATTTTGTAATTTTTACACCATATTAAAGTATTTGACTTATAATTTATATGATACTTTGATTTATAATGTATATGATACTTTGATTTATAATGTATATGATGTTGCTTTTTCAAGGGGGGGGTGGGCGCTTCATAGCATTTTATGGGTGCACCATCACTCTTATGGTGGGGGGGGGGGTATTCTCGTATATATGAAATGGAATAATCATGTAATAGAGTTCAATGTTTTAATAAATAAAATATATAATGCATTTTGCGCACACTGTAAAAATAAAATCAGTAACCTATTTTGAATAAGTATTTATATTTGTGATGAGCTGGAAAAGGGCAAGAACAGAAGAATCAACCCGAATGGCTCCAGCAGGGGGACTTGGTGTCATATTTAAATTCATCAATTTCTCTGTTGGTACTTTTCGGTACACTTTGTTCGTCAGAGAAATTGACTTAGGTGAACGAATTCCGGAACGCGAAGGGTAGGTAAGTCCTGTCAAATTTTATCCGAAGATAAAAGCTATCAAGTTTGATACAAGATGTGTTTTTAAGTTCTGCATTAAAAATACAATATGTTGATAGTTTTGTCTTGAAAATATTGAGAGAAAAACTGAAGTTTAAGATTGTTTAACAAACAATCCCCACTTTTCAGAAGGTACCCCCACTCCAATTCCCCGACGATTTTGTGATTAGGAATGAAACTACTAGATTATTTCATAATTTTTCAAAAATTTATAACTGTGCATATGTTATGCTGTTAACCATGCTATTTGTCATTAGAAATTCCAAAAAAAAAAAAAAAAATCCACGAATGATTCTAAAATTGCTTGTATTATTGCTCTTAGATATGAAAGAATTGAAACTGATATGGTATGCAATACTATAACAAAGAATTATATTTTAGAAAAAATCACGGAAAAAGGATTCCGAAATTCTCGGAAACGTTTTTGAAAATTGTTTGGAGAATTCCGAAATACTCGGAAACGTTTTCGAAACTTTCATGAACCACAGCTGCACAGAATACTCAGAAACATTTCTGGAAATTACGGAAAGAGGATTCCAAAATACTCAGAAACGTTTCTGAAAATTACAGAAAGAGGATTCCGAAATACTCAGACACGTTTCTGGACATTACAGAAAGAGGATTCCGAAATACTCATAAACGTTTCTGAAAATTATAGAAAGAGGATTCCGAAATACTCAGACACGTTTCTGGACATTACAGAAAGAGGATTCCGAAATATTCAGAAACGTTTTTGAAACTTTTATGAACCACAGCTGCACGATATACTCAGAAACGTTTCCGGATTTTTTTTACAGTGTAGTATCTACTCTTGATTTGAATCCTACAGAATAAATACACTGTTAAATTTTTAAGAGAAACAAAACAAAATAAAAAAATATTTGGCCATCAGTCCGATATTGCGACTGTGGAGAATCGGTTTATTTTTTATGGTCTCTTAGAATCATCGGGTCACTGTTCCTTTTCCTGTATAAAGAGTACAATTCGTAATATCGAAACTGCATACCGACTAATAAAACAGCAATAATCTCGATATTATTTTTCCATGCAACACTCCAAATTTATTTTTATTTAACTAAAATACTTTTTCAACATCAAGATGTGTGATTTAATTACCTACTTTAAATTAACATTAATTAGGTTTCTTATGATGCTGAAACTTGTATGTAATCCAAAAGTGAAAAATAAATTGATTTTCCAGTTTTGTTAACACGTGCCAATTACTGGATAACAAGGTGTCATACACTGAGGTATCACGTGCAAATTACTGGTGATTTTGGTAACATTTTATACATATAGTTTTATAAAAATATCAATTCAAATATTTTAAATTTTAGTGAACTAAATAGATGCACAAATGTGCATTTTTTAATACAATAATACTTGCAAGTGAATATTTTTTTTCTAAGTAATGAAAACAGTGGTAAGTATAACGACAAACTCTTAAAGTGCCAATTACTGGGGTCGTTACCCTATTCTTCTACATCAGGGGTGGATACAAGGGAGGGTCTTGTCTTTCTGCCCCCCCCCCCCCGCCAATCGTCAACAGTATTATCCGCCCACATTATGTTCAAACACTTAAAATGAAAAAAAAGGAAGGATTGCAGAATTCTTTTCAATTCATTATTTATTTTTGAAAGTTGATATTTGAAGCACAACTTATTTTCATTCCTGATGAAATTGATTAGTAACGTTTATGCCGTATTAGGTGCCTTATTCTTTGCCGATTAGGTGCTTTTTATCGACACCAAAGCAGTTTCAGAAATTTTCGTTCACAAAACCGTAGGTTCGTGAACGATTCTTCCACCTGAGCCCCCTAAAACGATAGTCTATCCCCCTCCCCCCACCCTTGTTCTACATAAACCAGAAGATGTAAACCTTTTTATTTCAAACTATAATTAAAACTTCTATTGTCAATGTAAAATACATAATCCGTTTGGAGATGTCTGAAAAGTTAAAATTCAAGTTATGGCGTTATTATTCCCACTGAAATTAATGATACTTAAATCTGTTACTTGCTCCAGCAAGTTCAGAACAATGAATGCATTTTCTGAATTATTCTATGTTCTTCCCTTTTTCAAACATAATGTTAAGATTCAGCCCGTCAATTGGGTTCAAAACCATTCAGGAAAAACATAAGTTATCAATGTGAAAAGATTTTAAAAAATTGTCAAATGAAAAAGACATCAAAATATGAAGCTGGTAGTAGGGGCTAATCTTCCCCTAAATGACGTTTTAGTCCTTGCTTCGCGTTATTTCTATGGTTTCATTTGGTATTTGGTTTTTCCCTTTTTCATAGTTTTTTGAAATCTTTTTCAATTGGCAATTTTTCGATATTTTTCATATTTCGGTTTCTTGATAAAATTTGTTTTTCCTGAATATACATTAGTATGCATGTATGTAATTTTTACACCATTATGTGCCAATTTATGTATGCATTTTTCATTTCTTGCAAAAGGCCTAAAAGTGGAAGCAATAGCGTCTACCAACAACCCTGTATCTTCACTGGTATTGTTATTTCTTTCTTATTTCAGAAATATTTCCCTGTCGAAAATATTTGTATAATCCGAAAAAAAGACCTGTAAAGAGACGCGATAATTTAAGCTTTACTTCAGATTCTAGAACAAATTAAAAACACACACACACAATTGTTGGAAATTAGATGCGCACATGCCTCTTTAAAGGCCATGTAACTTTTTGCTCTCGTATCAGTTTTGATAATGTTTTATGAGTTTAAAGTGACTTATCGAACAAATTATAACACAAATTTAAATTCTCTGATGACCTCTCTTTTTTCGACTTCATTTTTCATCGTTCAAAGATATGGCTAGGATGTTCCTGATTAAGTTTCGACCAATTGTGGTACGGAGGTGGAGCAAAACCAAGTTCTTCCCATATTTTTGTTTCATGTCATGACTAGATTTTTCTTTCCTTTTGAAAAAATGTGTCCTGATGAAGGAGTACTTTGAGTTTGGAGGATTTATTGCGTACACTATTAAATATAAAATCTTTTGGTTATTGCTACTTGAGAAATTGATTTCTGATTTTTGTGTGCACTCAAACCGAGTCTCTAAAGATTAAGTAGTCATTCGGGGTAATTTTGAGATACAATTTCTGTATTTTAAACTGTCTCACACCTATTTTAATGCTTTTATTGTGTTTTTTAGTATAAAACGGAAAAAAAAGCTTCTTAAGTACTGTATAGTTCTCCAAAACTAAGAAATAATAAGCACTAATCCTTTTTAAAATTAATTATTAGCATGATTTTAAGCTATCCTGCCATTTAGGGACACTTTGAGTCACGTCGGAAATGCGGGTGCAAAATGAATTAAATGTAGTGCAATTTTAAAGCAGAAAAATTATATCTCTTTAATGGTTCAAGCCTCCCACTTTGTACTTTAAACCATTTGTATCATTTATAATATTACAAAGAATCAGTATCGGCGATTCGAAAGGGGGGGGGGGGCAAGGAGGGCAACCGCCCCCCTTCCCATTTTTTATGGCTTATTCATTTATTTTATTTTTTAATTTTGGAATCAAAACTAGAAATTATATAAAAAAGAAGAATGTCAAAATTTTCAGATCATAATTATTTGTTTTACTTTGTATATCTGTTTACAAAACTCTATTTAGCACAGGCAGTATATTTTAGTTTATATATTCATCATTTAGATATTAGTAAATCAACTGTTTTATTTAAACGCGTCATAGTTGCTTAATTAAATTATTACATAGTGTTTGTGACACCTCAAAATATTTTGGGGTAAATAATGTAAGTCATGTCTAAGTGTTTCTTCGGGGAAAGTTATTGTATACATTATTCATCAGAAAAACGTGAGTTAAGCTGTTAGATTTACATCAATGTTGTCGTTTCCAAAATTTGAAAAGCGTTTTTTTCTGAAAGAACATGCTTAAAAACATAGGATCTGACCATTTTTAAATAATTTGTTTAAGTTTAATATTTAAAAAAAAATTATTGAAATCTGCGCTTTCATTGTTTACGTTTCTGTCGCTCACATCACAAATGATGAAATGCCATTCAGTGTTGCCAATCACAGAGCAAAATATTTAATTCGCATCTTTACTCACGTGTATTGGCAACGATAGGGTTGATAGCAAGCGTAGAACGCGATTGTAATTCGCTTCCTGATTATCCTAACGTGGGAACGTGGTAGAAAGATGCGCCAAATTGCATCATTTGTGACGTCATACAGACCACGCCTTGTTTGAAAAATCGGACATTTTGAAAAATTTATTACGAAACAACTTTTGGGAAAATGAAAGTATTTTCTGGGTCCATATTTTTTTTTTACTCATTCTATCAATTTCAGTGACTAAAACTAGTACTTTTGACTGAAGGAAACCACTTCATTACCACTCTTGTACTCTCAAAACCAACCTTAGCAAAATGCATCACTTTTATTTTATTTATTTAATTTTTTTTGCCATCTTCTTTTCTTTTTCTTTCTTTCTTTTTCTTTTTTTTTTTTTTTTTTTGTGTGTGTGCTGTCGTTAAAAATCTTATGGCATTTAGCTGTCTTTTTTTTGCCCCTCCCCCTTTTTCAGTCCCAATCGTCGCCTCTGCAAGGAATATAACAGTGTAGAAAGAGCACGTTCAACAACATCAAAAATTGCTTCTGAACAGTAACTTCAGAATGATTGTTGAATGATGCAATTAGTTGTTCACAATTCTCCCAACTTTTTTTTAAAGAAAATAAAGAGTAGAAAATTTATTTTGGTGAGTGCCATCAAAATTTATTTTCAGTGGAATATTGATATTCGTACACAATTCGTTCTAGGAAGCAGTTCGAATGGCAATTCGCATGAATGGAGAATCTCTTTTTCACCTAAGACAATGTAAATTGGATTAATCCGTTCCAGACCACAAATAAGTGCTTATTTAAGCCTATGAAAAACAGTTAATAAACAGTACTATACATGACACACATAAATGGAAATTTAACTACCCTTCGCTAACATTGAATTGAGCTGATGGTATAAGTGAATCGATTATTTCAAAAACGGTAATTCCAAACTGAAACTTTTCAGGACTCAATAAAAAGTGCTTATTTAATTCATAAACGAACTAATTTGTACAAGAATTTTTATGACGAATCTAACCATGTGTAGGATCATTACCTCACCTTAAATTACATTTGATTTTGTCACTGAAATTATTATTATTATTATTGTTATTATTATTATTTTGGACCTATGCCCTTTCTACAATTAACAACCTGAAAGTCTAGAGTGATGAAAATGTTCATCAATTGAAATAGATTTATTTTAAACTGATTTACGATAATCAAAAATAGTAAAACAAGGTGGCAAAAATGATTGGTGATATTATATGCTGTATGAATAAAATAGGCCCGTATGAATATTATCATTATCTTAAGAAAATATATCTTGTATTTTCCTCTTTCTCTCGTCTTGTTTTTGTGAAGTAATGAAGTCTGGTGTAAAAAAAAATAGTGAATAATAGAAACTAACCAACTGAGAAAAAGGCAAAAGTTTCACATGTTGTGCATAAAAATATTCATATTCATCAAATACATACTCTATGGAAATCTTTTTTTATCCTTCTCTTGTCTAGTTTTGTGGACCAAGTTCGATGTATTCTTTAATATGATTATGTTCAAAATTGCACTTGATCTTGGTATCGGCAGGGCGGATACAGACTACCATTTGAAGGGGGAGGCCTCCTCCCCTACGAACGAATTTAGAAAAATTTCTTAAATTACATGAGTATCAATTAAAAGAACCAAATTTCCCGGGAATAATGCACCTAATAATGCAAAAACGTTACTGATTTCAATAGCAATGAGAAGTAGTAGTATTTCACGTGTTGGCTTCAAATTTTTTAAAATGAATTTAAAAAAGTACTGCAATTGCTTGAACACAATGTTGATGTAAAATAGTGTCGTCGGTTTAAGGGGGTGAGTTCATTACCCCCCCCCGACCCTTCCCTTGCATCCGCGCCTGGGCGCACCCCCTAAATATCGTAAAGACCACCAAAAGCAAGAGTCCCCCCCCCAAAAAAAAAAGTAAAAAATACCCCTCAAAACAACTCCCCTAAAAATTTTAATGGCGCAGTCTGCGCCATGCCCCCCCCCCCAGGTGGGCACCCCTGAATAATTAGTTCGTGTTTCATTACTTAATGGAGAAAATGCTTGCCATCTAGATTCTGGCTAAGATTTCACTGTGGTCTTTCTATGGCGCTGGGCAAACCTTTATTTTCTCAATTTTTGAGCGCACCGTGTTGAAGTACAACAATATTTCCTTTCTTGGAAATTCCATCTTTAGTCCTCTTAAACGAGAAAAATTAAAAATGAGTTCGTTTTATCTGAAACTTCATTCACTACATTGTCCTTGTTTAGGTGGACTTTGTATGTGTTCGTCATGCACGTATCTTTGGATTAACTGGATAACAGAATATTTTTGAAAAATTAAAATAAGTTACAGCCCTTGAGTTTTTTTTTTTTTTGGAACTTTCAGAAATTTGGTTGCAACAACATCAGCTAAAAAGATCTTCATTTCGATGTTAATGTTTCGAATCAACTTTCGCAAACAGTTTAAAATATTGTTTTAGCTTTATTTCTCTCAAACAAAATAGGTACTTATAATTTTAAAGTACCTTGAAAACGACCTACCTCAACCTACATTTTGGAACGTTTTTCTTCATTTCCAAATAATTCTGTTATTATTACTATTTCTGAACTCTGGAAAGCTTTCTTACACATCTAGATGCCCCTTAACTTCATTTTTGAATATTTATCTTTGGAATGGTTTGAATAGTTCTACCTCCTTGAAGATCCACTGACTTTCAGAAGAGGGTCCGTCGCAAACTTGGAAAAAAAAGGGTAAGTGATATTGAAAAAATGCTTTTGAATTTGAAAACAAGAATTCTCCGTCGGAACTGGTAAAAGAATTAATTCTTGGGTTTGAAAATTCCATAAGATTCAATTAGAAAGGGCAAAAACAGTAATAGTAGCCTGTGGGAACAGTTGGCCCAATTTCCAACTGTGAAGTCCCAGGCTGTTGAAGTCAAGATTTTTCATAATACTATGTGACGGAATGGGTAGCCTTGATCATTCCGTGCGCATCCTCGAAAAAGTGAGGTAGTTATCTCATAGGAAAGCCCTTTACGGTTACCGGATTTACGTTCTAAAGTCTTGTCTTCTGTTTGAACATAATGCCAACTGGTCAACATTTTTAATGATGAAGATTGGCAATGCATATTCGTAGTTATCGGATATTACTCATGAAAATGAAGAGGATGAGTATTTGCAAAAGAATAGCACCACAGCTTATTAGTATTAGAAGAAGTTTGTAATTAGTATCATATCAAACACTTTCGAAAGCAAATCTAGTTTTGGGCTGAATCTATTGAGAAGAAGGAGGTGAAGTGTTTTCAGTGCCAGATTAAATCACAGGCACATGGGGCAAGGGCCCACAGTACCAAATGTTTAGCTAAAGTCTTTAAAAAATGGAATTCATTAATGGAATGTTGCTTGATGCAATATGCAGAGGTTTAATCAAAAAAAAAAAAAACATCCTTAGAATTTAAATCTCTTTCGTAAATTCCAAAGTCACTCGAGATTTAAAACTTATATAACTTTAAAATGTACAAATATTATAAGAGATACTTTTGACAATTACGTCTTATTGCAACCAGGCAAAATTTAACGACACTTCACATTATAATGCATTTTTATTACATCACTTACGTCATAATATTTTAATTACTTTACTAGATATAAGTTAAAGGGGCACCAAATAACGTTCGTCCCCAGTATCTTCGAAAGACATACTCTGGTCCTACCTGCTTTGAATGATTTTTCAAGGAAAGCAATGTGGAGCCTTAAAAGAGCTCTTTGCTTATATTGATAAAATACGGTTAAAACTTCGAAACATGGAGTTGCCTTTTCAGACTGAAAATACCACTGCCTTTCCTTCAATCATCGAGTTGAACCGAACCATTGTTTCGGTCACTTGTCTGGTCAGTGCTAATTCTACATTAGTTACCAGTTTGTTTTGCACTCTTGGCTTCCTTAAGAGGTTTTCCACCTTCAGCTCAGTCACTTCCTAAGCCGGGCTGATGAGTGCTAACAAGCACGAAACTGCAGTCCTCGGCTGGAATAACTGAGCTGGCGGTGTATTTCATGTATGGAATTGTCCTTTATGCATTATTCTCCGATATCTCAAGACAAAATGCTGCAAGATCATGCCTAGTTGGTCATAATATTTTAATTACTTTACTAGATATAAGTTAAAGGGGCACCTAATAACGTTCGTGCCCAGTATCCTCGAAAGTCATACTCTGGTCCCACCTGTTTTGAATGATTTTTCAAAGGAAAGCAATGTTGAGCCTTAAAAGAGCTCTTTGCTTGTATTGATAAAATATGGTTAAAGTTTCGAAACATGGAGTTGTCCTTTGTTCATTATTTTCCGACATCTCAAGACAAAATGCTGCCTGATCATGCATAGTTGGTCAAACCGTTTTCTGTTTCGACAAAACCGCACAGTCTGTCGTAATATCAAAATGAATTTTAGATAGACCTAACTTCCGTCAGCAACTTAAAATTTGTTTTTCAGAATATTTAACTCAATCCCGCTCCCCTGCTTCTCCCGAAAAACAAGAAATACTTAAATGCTAACCTTGACACTCGACTCCAGATATCAAATATTCAACTAATACATTAAAACTGTCCGAATAAAATAACGTGTCTTTCTTCTAATTAATTCGGTGCTCAATTTTGAATTTTAATGGTTTTGTTACTTATTGATTTCTTCTCTGTTCAATTTGATTTCTGTACTCCAAGAATTCAAAATGAAGTTAAGCATGTAAACTACCTAGTTAGAGCTTTTTAAAATAGTAAATTTACTCTCTAATTAGTAATAGTTATTGTAACTAAGTTCAATTCACTACAAACTACAAGTATCTATTCATTCTAATGATAGGTGTCTGCTGGCTATAAAGTTTGGGAAGCCCTGATGCTCTAGAAGGATCCAAACAAAAAAAAAGCAAAAAATGACAAGTACTGAATGAATCGTGGTTTAAGAGCATGGTATGTGCAGAACCTTTTTATTCGCTGCAACGCTTGGAAGACAAGCTGTTATTAGATAGATAATTTTAATCAACTATAATTTAGTTAAGCCTCTACTATCGGTCAAGGAACAAACAATCTAACGGGATAAGATCATTGGCATTTGGGATGTTACACAGTTTTTCATTTTTCGTGTTAATTGAGCTGTTTGAAATTGACGTAATGATTAGAGAAAGTCGTGGGATTCCAGATAAGAGTTGAGTGTTTCTAACTCTTGCTCTTTTCCCTCTTTTTTACATTTTAACGAGCAATGAACTTTTATCTGCTCATTTGCTTTTATTTAAAAGAAAATTGTCCTTCTTTATAAAAATTTCAAGAGGGTTTGTAAATTTGATTCTTTTATTGAACATATATAATTCATCTTCTTACATCATTTAAAAGCTTGGGCAAAATTTCATGGCAACACCTTGCAACTTAAGCGTTTATTTTAGAAAGGGCACAAGTCACATTTCCATTAAAGAACTTATATAGCAGGATTTTTATTTTTTTATTTCTTTTTTAGTTCTTTGTATGCATGCTAGGAATTGAAGACTAAAAATGGAAAACGCAGTAAATGCCACAATCCGCCTGGAATCTTATTTTTGATGCCCTGTAAAATTTGTTATGTGACATTAGAACTTCAACCAAGATAAGTAACCTTCAAAAATCTTCAATGGCACTTACTGCGTTCTCCACCGCATTAGCGCTAACACTTGCTCCACTGGCGGATCCTAACAACGCTAATTCAAAAAAAAATTAGGGGAGTTGGTGAGAGGGGGTGTTCGGTACATAAATCGTTTACCACAGTGAAATGCTTGGTATTTACTTCATTTTGACGAGAGAAAAAAAAATTGGCACTTAATGCATTTTCCAATTTTATCTTCTTCAATTATGACACAGTGTTTTCTCCCGAGTATTTCTAATTACTTGTCTAAAAAGCGTCATTTCTGTGATGTATTTTTTATTTTGAATTTAACATTTCCAAATTAAATTCAGAGAAACTGATTTCAAGCAGTGAGCACATGAAAAAACAAATCTGAAATAAATAAATGGTGAAATAAGGTCACTTCGTTTTTATTTATTTTTCATTGAAAGCTGTATTCTGCATCGTTTAGTGCGGTAGTCGGCAGATTTTGAACATCGTTGAAAAAGAACGTTGCATCTTCACTGACATATTTCAGAATGTTTTTGGTAACTTTGTTGTTTTTGTTCTTTTTTTCCCGTTAACATTTAACCTATGCTTGAGGAAGGGCCTGTAAAAGAGTCGCCAACGTAACTCTAAAGCCGACAAATATCCGGAGAGGTGAAGCAACTTGTGCAATTCCCATTACCTGCTTCAATAGAACCCGAAATTCTGCAGTGACTGAATCTACTGAGTCATTTACGCCGCCAAAGTTTAATTGGAAGTGCACCATTTATCGGAAGTAAGGTGAGAAGATGCTGAAAAATTAGTCGAAGACTTCAAATATCTCATCAAAATCAAGGAGGTTGGTTGTGCGGATTTAAAGCAGCACCAAGATAGACAGATAGATTGACATTTACACTGTTTAACCGGTGGTTCTCAACCAGGGAGGGGGGGGGGGATGGCACGATCCCTAGTAAGAGTAAAATAATTTCAAGGGAGACGTGAACGCATAAAATAAAGTTCCGAGTAAAACTACAACATTCAGTTTTGTGATCACATGTGAATGCTTTCAACATAATCGACTTTCTTTTTGATGTGTTATAAGATCAGTTTTCATCCACAGACCTCTCTCTACATCTAGATTTTCAGCGAACGCATTTAAAAAATCAAATTGAGCTGGACATTGTAAGTGACCACTGATGTTGTGAAAGTGAGGGAAATTACATACCAGCTTCACTTAAATACGTTAAATTGATTTGAATTTAGATTTTATGATTCCTTAATTTCATGTGTTCCAATAGTAATCTGTTCTAAAAAAGTTAAGTGCAGAAATATTAACATTTGTGAACGAAATTATCTCAATTTCTAAATAGTGAGTAATCTACTCTAATCAACTTCTGTTTCGAATTCCGATTGTACTACTTGTACTGACCACGTATGTTGAGGGGTGGGGGCATCAGGAGCGTGCACAGGGGGGAGAAGGGACACCCGTTTGCTCGGGCCCGAGCCTGAAGGGGGCCCGAGATTTTTAAAATGAGGGGTGAAATATATGTAGGTGCGCAGGGGTAAACCATATGGAGGGCGCCCATGAAAAGTCATTTGTGATGGGTCCCAAAATTTCTGTGCACGCGTGGGGGGTATGACCTTGCGTCAGTGTTCAAAGGGGGACGCAGGGCCCAAATGTAAAGAATCCTTGTACAAAACAGACTAAAAGTTTAAAAAATTTGCTTGAATCTACCTTTTTTGTTTTCAAGGTTCGGAAAAGTTATTCAGATTACATAAAGGTATTTAAGATAAAAAGTTCTTTTAAAGAAATATTTATTTTTCGTTTAATTTCATTGGTTTCTTTCAAAAAAAAATAGCTTAGTGAAAAAACAATTTTTTTTCCCTTGTCTTTGATTGACTCTACAAGTTCAAGTTATGCACTTCCTATAAGGTTCCGAAGCCACTACTTTTCAATAATTCGATACGGTGCTATTTATCTTGCTTGCAATAGCCATGTTTCGATGTCGCTTGTTGATGACTTTTCCTAATCACTGTTTCATAAAAATGAATTGACACTTAATGCTGGGACACTTAAAAAAAAAAACTAATGAGAGTCCACAGAACGAGGTTCTGAAGATTATGACCGAGGGATTTTTTTGTTTGGTTGCCGTATTTTTGAATGGCTTGTTCTTCCAGTAGGGTAACGGCACCAGTAACAGACAGTCGTGAGTTTGGATTTAAATACAGTAAAACCTGTGAAGTTGACTACCTTTGTAAGTTGACCACCTGTATATGTGGACCGTTTTTGTCAGGAGCGGAATTAGTCCTGTCTTATATAATGAAGGAAAACCTCTGCAACTTGACCACCTGTCTATCTTGACCACTAATATACACCAGCTTTGGTTTGAAGTATTGTAAAAAACCCTCTAAGTTGACCACTAGGCAAAAGCGTTAGATTGTACTAAAAGTTTCATCAGTTGTGCCTCAAATAAGTAACCAGACATTTTAGAAAAACCTATTAATATTTATGCTTCCATCGAAAAATATTGGGCTCATGTTAAGTCCCAGAAAATGCCCCAAAATTCAATAAGGAGGTATTTTGTTGAAAAGTAGATTACCATGGTTAAAAATGTACTAGAAAAAAATCAAATGAAGAATTTGAGTCCCTTTTGACTTATTAACAATTCCTAAAAATTCATAACATCAAGTTAGTTGTGTTTCATAAGCAATGAGGCTTTTTTTTTTTTTTTTTTGATCGATTCACAGAAATTTTAAATTTGTATGGTACTTTACGCGTCATTCTGATAAATAATCTCTAAATATATTTAAACAACATTTTTTCTTATTGTTTTAAAGTAATGTCAAACAATGACAGTGAGTTTAAAGTGTTCCAATTAGTTTAAAAATGAATGCATGGGACAAGAAATGACAAAAAAAAAAAAAAAAAATTGAATTTTAACATCTTGAATTCAAATTATGTTTTTCGCAATCACGAGTGTGTGTGTGTATGTAAGCGTGTGTGTTTATGTGTGTGTGGGGGGTATGTGTGTTTGTGTGTAGGAGGTATGTGTATGTGTAGGCATGTGTGCTTGTGGCAGTGTATAGGAATGAGTGTGTGGGTAGTTGTGTGTAGGCGTGTGTGTATGTGTAGGTGTCTGTATGTATGCGTGTGTATGTGTTTGAGAGTGTGTATGTTTGTGTATGTGTGTGTAGGTGTATGTATGTGTTTGTGTACGTGCGTGTATGTATGCGTGTAAGTGTAGAATATTGACGCAACCTGGAGACGGTTTTCACTAGAGGAGCAGCATCGTGAGGTCGGTCGACGCGACGGTGGTGCTGGCAGAGGGTGCTGGTGGGAAAATAAAATGATAGCACATCAAGACAGTCAAGTGAGAACAATAAGCAATCGTGATTGCTAAAAAAAAAAAAAGTTTTCATTACTACCGTCTATAAGTTGACCACCTGTCTAAGTTGACTACTAAAGTAGTGCACCGCAAGTTGTTAACTTACACAGGTTTCACTGTAATAAGAATTTTAGGCGGGTAAAAGTGATGTTACTGCAACCCATCAATACCATCTAGTCTTATCAGAGTGAATTTTATAGGTTATGCAAAAACTTATGTTAAGTAGTGAAAACATTAAAAAAAAAGAGTAGTTATTTACTCTTCTTAGAACTCTTAACATAAATTAATGTCTTCCGATATCCCACGACCTCGATGATATTAAGTTAAGTGATTCTGGACAGTGGCACAGTTTCTCATCTTTTATTTTCTATTCAAATAACGTGGGAAATGATATGTTTACTTATACTGTCGAGTTATCTTCGTCCTCAAAATATTCTATATCACTTAATGTTGTGTGTCCTCGTTGCATATAAAGATAGAAATAACTTTTTTTTTTTTCAAGAAGTCGCAAATTATCACCGACTTTAAGCTATAGGTGAGCGTAAGGTCATGGCGTATTTAAATCTGATTGGCACGATTGCGTATGGCGAAAAAAATCCTTGAAAACTTTTTAGTCATAAGTGTTTTGTTACAAATGTCATCCCCGTTTGTCAAAGAAGGAGATAAGCAGTAACATATTGGCATGCTGATAAACAAGTTTCCAAAAACGGATAGTATCATGTGAGCTCAACGATTTCAGGAATTCATTTAAATCCCATTTCTAAAGTTACAAAATTAAAATAAAAATAGGTACATCCAAACCTGTTTTTATGCGTGGATAGGGACCGCATAAAAAAATGTTCAAAACTTCACGAGAAGATACAAAAAGTTGTTTTGGCAACAGTTTTTTTTATGTAATGGATGGGAACCGCATAAAAAAAGTCACGTAGAAAATAACCCAAAAAGTTATCTTTTAACGAAACCAAAATAAACCAAATGATGACAGTTTTGCCGAATTGTCGGACAGAATTTCCGGAATAAGGAAATTTTTGGGAAGTCCCAGTGACTTCCTATCGGGATGCCCTTGTTGTCACTTGAAGATACTACCTCGCACTCGTTTTATAAATAATTTCGCCAATCGAGTTCAATCTGATTGAAATTTTCATAACCGCACAAAAAAAAAAATGGCACAAAAAAAAGTCTTTCAAAAAAGGACCGCTTAAAACAGAATTTGTTGTATCATGGTTACAAATAAAGCATTAGTGTTTCCATATAAAGTGTGAAGCTCAGATAGTACTATCGAGGCTAGTAGGTTGAAGATACTTTTATTTGGTAAAAAATGCGTATCAAATCCAGTCTAAAAGTAAATACTGCCAAGCTAAGCACAAAAGTCGTACCTGTACTTTTTACCAAAACTGAGTTATTATCACCTTTGTGACCAGGGCCATATACAGGGGAGGGGTTCTTAGAGTTCACCCCCTCCCCCGCCGAAAAGTTCGGTTTGACACTTAAATGTTCGTTTGCATTTAAAAATTTCCAAAAAATGTGGTTCCAAAACTCAAATGTCTTTTATATGTATATTTATTCTAATTTAGAAATTTTCAAAATAAATCAAATTTTTTTCCCTTCATAGTCTTAGAGTTTAGACCTTTAGGAATAAGTTTCTAAGAGGATTTATGGAAATTCAAATTATTTTTGGAGTTACAGTTAGTTTTGTTGAAATAAACTGTTTTGCTGACATGAGACTACAAACTTTTAAAGCGTTTTTCTCGAAACTAGTTTTTTCGATACGGTTAACAAGATATCTCAAGTTCTAATACGCCGATTTACTTGAAAGCTGGTACAGACTTTCTTAGTACTATCAAAATTGTCCCCACGTAGGGGTTTTTGAAATTTTTGATCTTTATTATTTTTAAAAAAAATACCAAAATTCAAAAAAGGAGCCAAAAAAGTGAACTTTTTTTTTTTTCAAAAAGACACGCATTTTGCGAAAAAAAAAAAAATCAAATTGGCTACGTCCAGACAATTCTACATCCTTGTTTAGTAAGAATTAACCTTGACTTTATATTTCAGATCACCTGGAGGATTGGAATCGCATCAACCAATTTTTTTAGTTCCCACTTTGCAGCCTCCTCCAACTACAATTTTGAATTCTTTTCAACTATTATGCATTTGTATACTTTTAAAGTATTAATAAAAAACTGATAAAACTGGATAGTGAAATTAGTTGCTGTTTTTTTTCTATTACGCCTGTAAAATCCTTACAATTAAGCCTCTAGACTAGAATACCCCCTTAATTGCATAAAACGCTATTGTAATAAATAACCCGACGACTTCAACATTATCACTAACAGCGCAAAGCTCCGCATGGAAGTTTTTAAACCCTCCCCGAAATTATTTTCTAGTTACGGCCCTGCTTGTGACATATTTCACCTACCTACAATATTATACGGTCATTTGTGAATGGAAAATAAATTTTAAAAAGTTCCGAAAAAGTTATTTGTAGCAAGTATACGAAGTCTTAAGGCTTTAAAAATCAATTGCTCACTTTGAGTTCAGCTGTAGATAGACTTTTGTGCTTAGCACGCCAGTCGTATTTACTGAGTTAAGCAAAACAAAGCATATGAACAGAACTGTTTGTTTTAGTAAAGCTTCTTATCCAAACATGCTTTACATGCTTTCCTTTGGGAATGGGAATTAAATTTAAAGAAATAAACTGATTAAGCAAATAAAAGCAGCTGTAACGAATGAGGGAAATTAGGGAGGGAGGGGGGGGGTTGAGGATTTGAAACGGAAATGTTTTTTTGGACAATAAAAGTTACTTTGCAATAGCAAAACAACAGCTGGATGTTCGCTGTAAAAACATAAAACTTCGTGTGTTTTTTTTTTCGCATTGTGTTGACACTGTAAAGTCATTTTGCTTTAGTTTTTTGTTTATTCATTCCCTAATATTCTGCTTATTATTTTAAAATGGCTGTTACTCATAAAAAAAAAACTAACATCATTTCGAAATTTGATTTTTCCCCCCTCACAGTTGCGGTAAATTGATTTGAAATGTTTCTAAATTAGTTAATTCCATTCTACAATGAAGTGTTTGATAAAATGCTTTAAAGAAAAGGATCGGACCGAAAACAAGGCAAGAAAATGTGAACCTTCAAAGATAACAAAGCGTCATCGAAGATTTACAGTTAAAAAAAAATATGAACAATACATATTTGAGTGCTGTAAAAGTTTCTGCAGAATTTAATAAAATATTTTACGTTTAATTTTCACCTAAAATTGCTCTCCAAGAGTTCTCTGATTAACTGGATTAAAAAAGACCTACTCCTTCAGAAATTTTCTTGTTTGTGCGAAAAACAGAAAGCTTACACTTTTCGTCGCCAAATCAATGATAAATAAGCTCAAAACGTTTTGGAATAACGGCTTACTTACACACGAAAATAAATTCAACATTTTTGGTTAAATTGTTGTATAATTGTAAATAGAAGAAAAAATGAGAAATTTAATCTTAGAACTTAGTTGGATCAGTTAGTCAGGAAGGTGAAGGTGTGTTTGTGTGAGGGTGCGTATTAGCACCAGGACTTGTTAGTTTGGAATTTTCATCCATTCAACGGTCAAGTGAAAACAATAAGCAATTCGCGATTGCTCAGAAAAAAAGAAAGAAAAATTAATTTGAAATTTTACATCTTGAATTCAAATTATGTTTTTCGCAATCACGAGTGTGTGTATGTAGGCGTGTGTGTTTGTGTGTGGGGGGTATGTGTGTTTGTGTGTAGGGGTATGTGTGTTTGCGTGTAGGCATGTGTGTCTGTGTGCTGGCATAAGTATGTGGGTAGTTATGTGTATGAATGTGTGTGTGGGAGGGGGTATGTGTATGTAGGCATATGTGTTTGTGTCTGTGCGCAGGCATGAATGTTTGGATAGTTGTGTGTATGTGTATGTTTTTGTGATTGTATGTATGGGTGTCTGTATGTATGCGTGTGTGTATGTGTTTCTGTATGTGTGTGTAGGTGTATGTGCTTGTGTGCGTGTAGTTGTGTGTGTATGCGCGTGTGTGTAGGACATGGATGCAACCTGGAGACAGCTTTCGCTATAGGAGCAGCATCGTGAGGAGCACGTCGACGGTCATGGTGCGGAGGGTGGCGGTGGGAAAAATCAAAGGAACGTCAAAAACAGTCAAGTGAGAACAATAAGCAATCGTGATTACTCAAAAAAGAAAAAAAAAATGCTTCAAACAGCCCCATCATTTTACTTTAGATCAGAGGGAGAAGGGCAAAGGGTACATACTCAGTGCACAGCATATCTGAAAACAATAAATCACCAGCAAGTACATACACTGATTTCTAAAGCGTGTGATTAGGTGGGGGTGGGGGGTGGGGGGACAAAAGCCCTTCTAGATGCCCCTGGCAGCAAACTACGGAGTATTTATTTACAAAGGAAGCATGTATGAAATGTATATTTTTAATCTACTTTTAGATAATAGCCAAAAAGCACAACAAACATCAAGTTAGTGAAAGTCCTCTTTATTTGAATGATTGTGGAATGCTTATTCAAAGATGTCATCATCTGCCTTAGCAAAATTAATACTTGAAAATCAGCACAGAAGCAAATAAAGTGCTGCAAAAGTACACCCCTAAAATAACATTAATTTTATAATTTAATTATTTTATTTCTTTTTTTAGTCAAGATTTATATTTTCCTAGAAGAAACCACTCGAAATGTATTTTGAAAAACAAATTACACAGTTAGGATTTGCAGGTAAGGGTGAACTAACAAACTAACCCTCATGATTTATGTATCTCGATGTCTCGTTAACTGCACAAACAAAATGCAACGATTTTTTTTTTTTTTTTTTTTTGAAATTCAAAATTGAAGTTTTGAAATCCCTACAAATTACTGTACAACACACACAAAAAAAAGTTCAAATCAAACAATATTTAGGCGTCAAGATTATATGTGAGACCTGAAGTTTAATTTTCTTCGAATAAATTTTTCCGATTTTTTTTACAATTAAGGAAAATTTGTAGAATTGTTTCAAGTTCAATGACGTAAACAATGAAGTTGAATATCTGTACTTCAGAGCCAGACTGGCGTAGCAAATAAAACTAGTTAACTGTTTACTTCGCATTTGTGGACTATCTGGAAAAGAAAATGTTCGATCACTTACCTTTAAAAGAAAACTTTTTTTTCACAGTGCCATCTTCAAACAATGATGATGCCTATACAGTTGTTTAGAAATAAGTGGAGTTCAGAATATCAGCCATCATATGTTACCTATAGTCTTTAGTTCGTGTAGTCAAAAAAAATTAACATGAGTGTGGTAATAGAACATGCATCCATTTGCTAAATGTTTTCGTTTACTCTTTAAAAAAAACCCTTGTTATAATAGAAACATAGGTTTGCAAAATTTTAGATTTTTTTTTTTTCAACTTTAAATGAAAGTTCGACTTTCTTTTGAAAAAAAAATTCCAGTAACTGGATTGAAGTAACTTAAATCGACAGTTGAGGCAGTAAGCAAAAGAATGTAATTGCAAATTACAATTTTAGAATTTTGTACGCAATAACTTTCCCCGAAGAAACAGACATGAATTGAGGCAGTAAGAAGCAAAAGGATGCAAGTGGCCAAATTAAAAGACTGGAGGAACCTGTACACATGATAGGCGAACCTCTCTTCTGTTTTGAAGTAAAAGATAGTACAAGCTGCTACACAACATGATGTAGAAAAAAAACTTTCAATGAAAACCTACCCAGGATCTTATCTTTAAACGCGATTTACTCAAAACTTTAAAATATTCACTTACGTCTCTTTGCTTTTCACTGCCTCAATTGCAACCAATTTGTCATCTGTTGCACGTTAGTTTTATTCTACAAGCTTGTTATTTTGTTACCGCTGAAAGAAAAGTGCGAAAAAACGTCAAAGTCCAACATTTCCCTATTGTTAATATTGAATCCAGAACGCGTTTTTTTTTTCTTTTCAAATATCTCGAAAGATCATTTCTGCGAATACCGCTGTTTGCTTGCTCATGGCAGCATAAACTATGCCGCCGAGTCTAACAGCTTCCAAATTTTTGTATTTTTCTAAGTTTAAAACGTACAAATTTAATCACTTAAAAATGCATATTTCTGTGTAAAATTAAACAATCTTTATAAATCACACTATATGATAATTCTCTCTCTCATATATATATATATATATATATATATATATATATATATATATATATATATATATATAGTAAAGTATGTAGTTTCACATACACGGGTAGCACAGAAATAAGTGTATGTCACAACGAAGATAAACAACAATAACAACAACAAAAATTAACATGGAACGTTAAAAAATAAACTAGGAACATTGAAAACAAGAATTAAGGAAATCATGGGTATTAAACTGCTGCTACGTTTACGAAGACCTGGAGCAGCTGGCATATTAAATATTCTGCAAGGTTTCTGTGCGGGTCAGTATCATACATGCAGCAAAAATTAATTAGAAATAAAAGTATATGTATTTGAATTAACGAACTTATATGTGTAGCTACTTATAAGGCTTAATACAGTAAGCAGGAAAATTATAAAACGTTATATATGCTTATTGTTTGGATAAAATGCTATAAATTTTACATATATAAATAGTATGCTTATTAGTAATATGCTGTCATGTATTACCAACCCCCCAGCTCTGACCTGCAAAATAAAAGAGAAAAATTACATACCACATGATTTCAAACATTTCGTCGACAACAATGTCTATGTCCAGGTAACATTATTTTTTATCTGTCCATCTTTAAAAAATATTCTATCGTATTTTTAAACTATTTGCGATCCTGACAGGTTTATATACAAAGTTTCAATGAACCGAGAATTCTGACATCCAAGGCACTAGCGGTCTCAATCAACTCGGGTAATCGAGGTTCTAATGCAAAGTTTAACACTGTAAACTACTGACCTAATGTTTTTTTATATAGTGATGTTCCCAACTAGTAAACGGTTAATTTAGCCAAATTCAACTAACTACAGGAATCTATTCACTCTAATGACAGGGGACCGCACTGAATTTTGTTCTATGAAAGGAACCGCTGTCAATATAATTTGAGAGCAAACATCTCAAAAGTGATAAAATTAGTGTTAACAAATACAGTCGAACTTCCATATATCGAACTTCTACATATCAAAATTTTTTATATATCGAAATGCCAGCAAATTTCCATGTCCATTACATAGGAAATTGTTTTCCATATATCGAAAAAATCTCTATGTATCGAAATTTTTTTACAGACATTCGTAGATTTTTTTTCCATTTTAGACTGTTTGTGTCATGAAAAATGAAGGTTTTGGGAGAAAATTATGTTCACTAAAGGTTGCTACGAAACTCATAAGGAATCTGTGTTTGAGGAGTGTGTAGATAGGTCGTTGTTTCGTTCTGGAGTTCTTAAATTCCCTTCAGTTTATTTCAAATCTTAGTTGCGACCAGTAATACAGTAAAATCAGTTTCAAGTTATTTCTATTATCTGTTGATTATCATTCCTAATCTTTTTAGCTTCAGTGAAAATCATTCAAGTTAAGTATTAGATTGATTTCTTACTTTTCTCTTGATTACATTGTGAAAACAAACATCCCCTAATGTTTGGTAAATTTAGTATTTTCGCAAGCAGAGTTCCTGCTATTACGAGAAATCGGAAAGTCGTAATAAAAGTACAGAAACTTGCAGAAAACTCAATCAAAAACATAAAGCGGTATTACAGTCGGCAAAAATTAGTTTCATTTTAATGTTTTAAGGAGATTTTTATGATAAACTAAGATCGTTTCTACACATCGAAATTTCTATACAACGAATTTTTTCCCGCAATTTTCAACTTTGATGTATGGAGGTCCGACTGTATACTATATACAGACGTCCCTCGTATAACACGGTACTTGTACAACACGGTTTCAATATTATAAGGTACAAAACTTGAATTTTATACTACAGTTTTGATAGAGCAAGAATTTTAAGAGATAAAATTTCATTTTTGTTCAATGCATTGTTTAAAAAATTGAATGATATTATCTCTGAAAATATTTTTACTTTGTTTTTATGAAACTGATATGAGAAATTGTGTCTGACACAATGAAAAATTGGTTTGTTTGTATAACATTCATTTTTAACTTTTAAATCCTTTATTTTTCTCATCAGTGTTTTGAAATCAAAAAGATGAAAATTCTTTTGTTTCAATACATTGTAAAAAATAACTTTAGGATTAAAGCTAAACTAACTTTGGCAAACGATAAATAAAAAAATGTAGCCGAAACGAAATGTAAAACAAAATATATACTATTTATTTTATTTCTATTTTGTTTCAATGTTGGTAATTCAGACGAACTTATTGCTACGAAAAAGCTCAGATTTTCTCTCTGATGGTTTGCGTTTCGTTCTTGGTAAAGAAAGTTGATTAAGTTTTTTTTCTTGTTATGCAAAACGTTTTAATTTGAGGTATGCGAGGGAATTTAGTTCTATTGCTTAGAGCTAATCTAATTTTGGATCAGTGGTGCCGTTGTATGCTTTGGTTGTCAGTTTTCGTTGTATGTTTTATTGAACCGAAATCTTAGCTGTAATGAAATTTGTACTTTAGGACTTGGTTTCGATATAACACAGTACACATATCCTTAATTAATATTTTTCTCGTATAACACGATTACAGGATACATATTGACCTGGTTTACATAATGTAGATCATCGGTTCCTAACCTTTTTTCCTTTGCGAACCCCTTGCAAAATCCGAAAGAAGTTGGCGACTTCCTATAGTAAGTAATAAGTGACAAAAAAAAAAAAAAATCGCACGCACAATAAATTTTGAGCGAATTTTGTTAGCAATATTGTTTAACAGTTCAAAACAAGAGCGAAAACATAATTGCAAAATATAAAAGCACAAATGTTTCTACACACTAAAATAATAGCCAGAAAAGTAATTCAAAAGAAATTTCACTAAGAGCAAACACCCAGTAATTAGCCTTTGTTGAGATTCAGTCAACTTTGTAGAAACTCTTAACGGGATGTTGATTAGATTGTTGCAGAAAGGGCTTAAGTCACGTTTTTTTTTTTTTCTTCAAAATTGAGTTAGCTGTGGTTTTTCAATGCTTGTATGTAGAGACATCGACTAGTGTGGCAGGGAAGTCAATTCTTGCACAACAAAGCACTTTATTTAGGGGTCACATTTTTCGTTTAGTGCAGAAAGGGCGTAAGTCCCGGACTTATACCCTTACTGCACTAAACGCGAAGGAAGAAATAGTAGGACGCAATAGCAAGATCATAGAAGAACTAGATTTAATGGCGTAATGAAGTAGAAACAAATAACGCCTTTGATCTAACATAATTTCAGTAGGTTCATCAGTTCGGGGGGTTACGGGAGGGGGATTCGAAATCACGGAATCCGAATGAAATTCGCTAATTTCTCAGGGGTTTTATTAACATCACTCTAGGAACTGCAAAAAAACTATGCTTTCAGGGTGATGTACGCTGGTCAAAATAAGAACAGCACTGCAGGAGACTTTTTCTAGAAATAACACTGAAGAAATTTAACAAGATTGCTGATGACTTTCCTCTGAGAGGACATTCGTTTGTCCTTTGCGGCCGGGATTTTGGGACAGTAAAACGAATGTTCAACAGATATGACAGATTATAACCATGTGAACTCCAATCTCTTATAAGTGAAATCTTGAAATTACATCAAGATTCACCGTCAAATCTGGTATAAACAATGAAATCTGTAACCCCTTCATTTTTTAAAAGGACTTATCTCCCAAATTGAGATTTTGAAAAAAGATTCTACTGGGGGACAAATGTTTTCAATTATCAACATTCATGATGCTTAAATATTCTATAGAACATCAAAGGAACGGTTTCAGACTAGCTATTTTATATACGGTTTTCAAGAGAATTTTGCAAAGTAACACTTGTCGGCTGAACTACCTTTGCCAATATTGAGTATAAAGGGCAAATTTACATATTGTTGAAAGAAATAACAAATATCAAGATGATTATTCAGTGCAATTTTGAACATAGTCATACTAATATATGTACATCGAACTTAGTATACAAAACTAGACAAGAGGAGGATAGAAAAAACGATTTCCATGGAAGATGTAAAGTGAAGAACCGTTTATACGTTTCTCTTTTATACGTTTTTATCAATTATACGTTTTTAAAATTGGTCCCTGTAAAGTCTAATACACATTAACCTATATCTATTATACGTTTTTTCGTTTGTACACTTTTTTCATACAGTCCCTTCAAAAACGTATAAACGGTGCTCCACTGTATTTGATGAATATAAATATAGTTTTATATACATGTAAAACTTTTGCTTTTTATCTCAGTTTGTTAGTTTTGTATTTTTTTTTTACGCCAGACTTTATTATTTTACTAAAACTAGACGAGAGAAAGAGGAAAATATGCGATGTATTTTCTTAAGACAATGAATTTATGAATACGGACTTCACCAATTATTTTTGCCACTTTGTAATATTATTTTCTATTATCATAAATCAGTTTGAAACAAATCTGTTTCACTTGATTTACATTTTCATCACTCTAAACTAGTCTTTCAGGATATTTATTGCAGAAAGGGCATAAGTCTACATTAAAAAAATAATAATAATAATAAATAATTTCAACAACAAAATGAAACGTAATTTAAGGCGAGGTAATGATCTTACTTGTGGCTAGATTAGTCATAAAAAATTTCGTAGAATTTAGCTCATTTCTGAATGAAATAATCACTTTTTATTGATTCCTGAAAAGTTGCAGTAGTTGGACTTATGCCCTTTCTGAAATAATCGATTCAGTTGTGGAATAAAGAAGCCCAACCCCTACGTTTGGCTAAAATATCTGGCAGTTTTACTCTTACATTAAATTCAGCATTTAATTTGCTTCTGTATTTATTCTTCTTCATCTGGAAATGGTGTGCAAGAGGGTAATAAAATTTAAAGTCTTATTCTGACACAAGAGATGTCTAAAAACAAATCTCTATGAGTAAATTAGGTATGACCAATACGAAGGCGGTTATTACAACTTGTTGTGATCTTTGATAACTTCAAACCTTTCATCGAAGATGCTGGATCGGACGAAGTAAGAAACAAGTGAATAAGTGATGAATACAAACGGTTGAACCTAAGACTTCATCTCAAACAGCAAGCGTGTTAAAATTCCGCCATTACAACATTATTTTCGGGAACCCCCTTTATAACTCTCGCGAATTTTTAGGGATTCGCGAACCACCGGTTGGGAACCGATGGATGATCAATGAGGAAAATAATAAGTTAAAATATATAACACAATTTCGATACTACACGGTACGGATTAACCGTGTTATACGGGGGATACCTGTATAACTTTCAAATACTTCTCTACTCCACAAATTAATAAAAAGGTGCAGTCATCACCTTTTTTTCAGGATTTATAACACATCATTAACACTGTGACTGCGAGATGTGGAATTCATTTTTCTACGAAACTATAAGCAAGGCTGGAAGTCATTAGAAATTTTATGAATCACAAAAATATCACTGAAATATTGCTCGTTTTCAGAGTTTTCTCTTTAAAAACGAATTGTACTCCCATATATTTTACACTATTCTAAACAAATATTTCTTATTTCCTCGTTAAATCCGGGTTCTCGCTAAATCAGGGAACTGTATAAGAAAATACGTTCGAATTAACAAATCATAGATGAGCAAATATTAGCTTTAAATGCACTAACATTCGTTGAACTTAGTGGGAAGTTAATTTCCACTGTCTTAGGGACTGTTCATTAATGCTATCATATATTTTTGCATCAAAGTTGGCCACCCCCCCCCCCCGTGTGTCAGAAAGTGTCACACTTCGCCTTACCCCCCCCCCCCCCTTCTTTGTCACATATCACACTGCAGACCCATGACCAATAGCTCACGAGTATTGAAAGGGAACCAGAGAATATGTATACACAAGAGGGGGGGGGGTAATGTTTTTCTCATTCTTGTCCGCATTATCAATATCACCATTGAGTTTTATATACATATGGGGACTGTCAAGCCCCCCCCCCTCCTCAACCCTACTCCAGGGGCGACGGGAGGCGGTACCAGCCCAGTCAGAAACTGAAGGCCCGTCCCTTGAGAGGGCCTAGCTCGGAATCGGAGTAGAATAAATTTGGAAAATTTTAGGGGTGGAGCAAGGCCTGGTGACCGATTGGACAAAGGACTCCGCCTTAGCTCTCCTCAGCGGCCCTACCGCTCTCACCCGAAGGTATTCACACTAGTGATCACAATGTTCATTTATTTCACGTCTTCTTTTTAATCAAATCTTATGTCAATTTAAAAAAGAGTTAAAAAATGAGGTGCAAATCATTTTATAACAGGTACTGTATATCAAAAGTTATAGTATGAAAATAGCCGCCTGCGGCGACCAACTGGTTTTGCCTTTTTACGTCATTACCTTTTATTGCAAGCAACCACCTACGGCGGCTGTTTGGCTTACTTGTCATTCACCTTTTTACGCCAAGATTGCCACCCTTAGCGACTGTTTAAATTAAGTTGGCTGCGGTATTAAGCAATCTATATCTATCTTTATCAATATGAATATGAATAAAATATTTTCTCTATCTAACTCCAGTTCTGTTTTGAGCCATTCACCTTTTTACGCGAAGAATGCCGCCAGCGGCGGCTTCTAACTACTTATACGATCTGTATCAAAATTTTCTATTCCATCTCCAGTTTAACCTAAGCGCCCATTCCCTAATAAAAGCAGAGTTTTCATATTTAATCATTCAGTGGGGAAATTACATGAAATTTACTGTTTTCCATAATAACTTTCTTAAACTAAGTTTTTTAGAAATAAATTATAACCTATGTTTCTTCTTCATAATGCAGCTATCTATGGTGAAAAAATGTTAAAAACCAATCCAATAGTTTTGAAGCTTATCCCTTACAAACTTACATACAGAAGTAGTTATTTATGCATAAAGTTTAATCAACTATTGAAGATGCAAATTACGTGGCTAAACACAATCACTATGCATACTAATGTTGGCAACATTTTTATTAATGAAATACTCGGTAACTGATCTCTAATTAACCTCTTAATAAGAAGTAATATTTCCGCAGTGGATACGTAGTATTATTAGAACGTTCAGCACTACTTCCGCCATTAATTTTCTGAAATATGTTATTTCAGTCGTCAAAGATGGGATACTTGTAATTTACAGCAAGACTTCAAGGAAAATATTTTGAAAGAAAACGCTTCACCCACTAATTTTACCAGTAAAGTCAATTTACATCAAATGTGCATTTTCATCAAATTGCTATTTATTATTTTTTCCCAGTGGAAGGAGTTGAACCTCCAAAACCCTCCCCTTTTTCACGGCCTTGTCTTGTTTTGTTTTCATATACATATTGTAAAAAGAAAACACTTGAGGTCACACTTTTGCCACCACCTCCTTTCCCTTGTCACAAACTATCACAGTATCATGAATCAACCCCCCTCCCCCCACACAGACAGAGCATGACATCATTTGTGGATGACCTCTAATAAATTATTTCAGTTTTAAAAAAGTTATGCTGCTCTAAATTATTTTAAACCTCATACTGTTTGACATTTTAAACCGCAACCTTCCTCAAATTTGCGCATGCGTCAGGTCGCTTCTGATTTTATCAAAATAGGGGAGATATTGATAAGAAAGATAACGAATGTGAGGGGGATTTTTTTTTTTTTTTTTTTTGTTTTCCGTTGGATTTGTTTATTAGAGATGTTGGTTCGGGTTGAGGCTTTTTTTTTTTTTTTTTTTAAGCAGAAATGCTACCATGGTGCATTCTCTTCAACAAGCTGTCACCCCTTTTTAAAATAAAACCGTTCAACGGTGCTAGTCGCGGCTTTCGAGATCAGACAGTAATAATTTTTACTTGTCGTTTTGGTCCTGCAAGAAATAATCTTAAAGCAGGGGTACACACTGGGGGAGGGGGGAAGTCATGGCGCAGACTGCGCTATTAAAACTTTTAGGGAGTGTTTTGAGAGGTATTTTCACTTTTTTTGTGGGGGGGGGGGGGGGTCTTGCCCTTGAGGGGGATGCGACATTTAGAGGGATGCGCCCTTGCTCTTAGGGTGATGGGCATTAGGGTGGTTCAAAATTACATGTAAAAAAAAGTTTATCCTAGATAACAGAACAACCCTCAATATTTTTAGACTTGTGGATAGTAATATACTGGAAGAATTTTTGCTTCATATTTCAACTGAAAGAAAGTGCTCAACCCTCTCCCTCCAAAAATATAAGTATGGGGAGGGGGGTTAAAAAATACATTGACCTGAAAAAAACAATGCTTCATATTATAATACACATGAGTAATATACATGTACATTGAAATAAAATAATTATTTACAAAAAAAAAAAGCCTGGGAAATTAAATGTTTCTAAATTTGTTAATAGTAATAAACTGGAAGAATTTTTGCTTCCTATTTCAACTGAAGGAGGGTGCTCAACCCTCTCCCCCAAACTTCATAAGTATTGGGAGGGGGGGTTGAAAATACATTGAACTGAAAAAACAATGCTGCATATTATAATACACACGAGTAATATGCATTACATTGCAAGAAAATAATTATTTATAAAAAAAAAAGCCTGGGAAATTAAATGTTTCTAAATTTGTTAATAGTAATAAACTGGAAGAATTTTTGCTTCCTATTTCAACTGAAGGAGGGTGCTCAACCCTCTCCCCCAAACTTCATAAGTATTGGGAGGGGGGGGGGGGTTGAAAATACATTGAACTGAAAAAACAATGCTGCATATTATAATACACACGAGTAATATGCATTACATTGCAAGAAAATAATTATTTATAAAAAAAAAAGCCTGGGAAATTAAATGTTTCTAAATTTGTTAATAGTAATAAACTGGAAGAATTTTTGCTTCCTATTTCAACTGAAGGAGGGTGCTCAACCCTCTCCCCCAAACTTCATAAGTATTGGGAGGGGGGGGGGTTGAAAATACATTGAACTGAAAAAACAATGCTGCATATTATAATACACACGAGTAATATGCATTACATTGCAAGAAAATAATTATTTATAAAAAAAAAAGCCTGGGAAATTAAATGTTTCTAAATTTGTTAATAGTAATAAACTGGAAGAATTTTTGCTTCCTATTTCAACTGAAGGAGGGTGCTCAACCCTCTCCCCCAAACTTCATAAGTATTGGGAGGGGGGGTTGAAAATACATTGAACTGAAAAAACAATGCTGCATATTATAATACACACGAGTAATATGCATTACATTGCAAGAAAATAATTATTTATAAAAAAAAAAGCCTGGGAAATTAAATGTTTCTAAATTTGTTAATAGTAATAAACTGGAAGAATTTTTGCTTCCTATTTCAACTGAAGGAGGGTGCTCAACCCTCTCCCCCAAACTTCATAAGTATTGGGAGGGGGGGGGGTTGAAAATACATTGAACTGAAAAAACAATGCTGCATATTATAATACACACGAGTAATATGCATTACATTGCAAGAAAATAATTATTTATAAAAAAAAAAAGCCTGGGAAATTAAATGTTTCTAAATTTGTTAATAGTAATAAACTGGAAGAATTTTTGCTTCCTATTTCAACTGAAGGAGGGTGCTCAACCCTCTCCCCCAAACTTCATAAGTATTGGGAGGGGGGGGGGGTTGAAAATACATTGAACTGAAAAAACAATGCTGAATATTATAATACACACGAGTAATATGCATTACATTGCAAGAAAATAATTATTTATAAAAAAAAAAAGCCTGGGAAATTAAATGTTTCTAAATTTGTTAATAGTAATAAACTGGAAGAATTTTTGCTTCCTATTGCAACTGAAGGAGGGTGCTCAACCCTCTCCCCCAAACTTCATAAGTATTGGGAGGGGGGGTTGAAAATACATTGAACTGAAAAAACAATGCTGCATATTATAATACACATTGGGAGGGGGGGTTGAAAATACATTGAACTGAAAAAACAATGCTGCATATTATAATACACACGAGTAATATGCGATACATTGCAAGAAAATAATTATTTATAAAAAAAAAAAAAAAACCAGCCCGGGAAATTAAATGTTTCTAAATTTGTGACATTTTCTATGCTACGGCTAATGTTAAATGAAGGGGTCATTGAGAACCCTCTTAAAATTTGAGTAAGAGGCTAAAACATTTAAAGCATAATACTATTAGTAAGTGTAAGAAAAATAGGGGGTGTTCTGGACTCCAGCTGAAAAAAGTTTTTCTGAACCATCCTAGTGTACAATATCTTGGAGCATAAAACAATAAACTGTGTTTGAGACATTTCTTTCTTTTAAAGAATTACCGCGTCTTAAAATTTGAGTATGAAGCTAAAACTTTTACAGCATAATACTGTTAGTTAGTCTAAAAAATAAAAAAATAGGGGGTGTCCTGGTCTTTGGCTGAAAAAGCAAGGTTTTTTGAACCACCCTAATAAGCATCTCTGCTTAAAGTGTATTGTTGTTTACTACATCATTTCAACGCAACAACAACAGTAAAACAAAAGTGTTGTTCCCTCTAATATTCGAAATTATCATTTTTGTCGGTTGTCGCAATCGTATCTTTTACTAAAGGTCAGTCGGTAACCTTGCTCTTGCATTTCCTGGTCTTCCGCCGCAGAAATTACGAATTCCACCTCAAAAAGCGTGGGGAGGCAGGTAATTGCAATTACCAAGTTCGCGCATTCTAAACTCGGAGTTGCGTCGGAGATCTGCAAAAGCGAGATCTAGATTCGAATCGTCTGAGAGGCGGAATGAATCGTTCAGTAATTGCGGAAATTGTTTCTGGCTGCGAAATTAAAAAAGAGGATTAGCTGAGAAAATGCACGTTTCACGTTTCTGATTTGATGTAGGCGAGTAAGTTTCGCGTCTTGGAGTTGAAAGTCTAACTCCTGCATAAAAATGGCATTTTTGTTTTATCTAAAACTCCGAGCGATGAATTTACTGTGAGGTGGAAGTTGAATGTGAAAGATGAAGTATGTCTTTCATATTGTCTGGGTTAAAAGTAAGCTGGAGTTTAAAAAATAACTTGTGCAAGATATTTTCTATTAAATTCCATTGACGGAATGAACACAAGTAAATAAATAAACAAAATACGAACTATGTAACAAATACAGTAACAGTAAAAGTTGAATGTACAGATCGCAGCAGAAATGACATATCTCAAAATTTGAAGAAGAAAGAAAAGCACTAATTATTTCTTTCAAATCTGAATTTATGCTTTTAGAATAAAAATCAACTCTAAGTATGTACTAATAATTTTGATCGCGAAAACCAACCCTAGCTAGTTTTAATGACGTCATAAATGTTTTGAGCGTATTGTTGTATTCTTTACTAATAATAAAGCTGAAAGTCTCTCTGTCCGGATCTCTCTCTCTGTCCGGATCTCTCTCTGTCCGGATCTTTGTCTGTCTGTCAGGATCTCTGTGACGCGCATAGCGCCTAGACCGTTCGGCCGATTTTCATGAAATTTGGCACAGAATTAGTTTGTAGCATGGAGGTGTGCACTTCGGAGTGATTTTTTGAAAACTCGATGTGGTTCTTTTTCTATTCGAATTTAAAGAACAAAATTTTCATAAGGACGAGTAAATTACGAAATTATCATAACGTGGAACCGTAACATAGGCACAAGCCAATTGGCGAGATACGAAATTATCATAACGTGGAACCATAACATGGGTACAAGCTAATTGGCGAGAAAATTCACCATACATTATCTGCAAATATACAGGCGAACCAAAAGACCTTTCAGTTTTTTTTTTTTTTCGGGCAAAGCTGTGCGGGTACCACTAGTCCAGAATAAATCAACTGAAAATAGTGTCAAATGAAAGTAGAGTGTTGCTGTTGGTTTTTTCTAATGCGCTGTTTTGTTTTTTCTTTTTCTGGTGGCTTCTGTTGTACGCATTCCGGGGAAGAGCTGCTAACTTGCCTTTCTTCCCTAACTTGGCGTAACTAACCTAAATTGAATTTTTGTTAACTTCAATTTCAAACAACTTACGGTGAGAAGCAACTCACCCGCCCTTATTTCACTTCGCCTAAAATAGATTTTTTAAATGTGTTTTTAAAAGATAGGGTTCAGAGGACATTGAGGCACATACAAAATAGGCTATATTATAAAAACCTAGTTATTAGTATTAAATATAGATTGAGATAGTATTGATATAGTACACAGAAAATAATAAAACAGTTTTCAAACGACATGACTTTAAAATTCTTACAATGATAAAGAATATTTGAGAACTGAAATATTGCTTGTAAAATAATGTTTGATTCGTTTCAAATAACGAAGCAACATTTGCTTCTCCCGAGCTCAATTGCGCAAATACGATAACAGTAGATCAATAATTCTTAAGTAAGGAAGATTTCGATAATTAGAATATCCTAGTAAATTCCCCGGTCATCACCAATTTTTACGACGATAAAAATTAAGAGCAAATGCTGCCGTGGGCAGGTAAACGGCAATATCAGCAGAAATGAGTTTTCGAGATTTTTGAAGAAACGCGTTTTGGATTCAGTACTAACAATCGGGAAATGCTGGAATAAGGCGTCTTTTCGCGCTTTTTTTTTCCTCCCTTTATTTCTCTTTACCTCTCCACGGCAGAATGGTATTTCGGTCTTACTGCAAAATTGTCAGAAAAAAACTACTATTGCCGAAAATTTGACGATCGCGCCATGAAACTTTTAACATTGTAATAAATTTACTGTATAATTTGTAATTTGCAATGGGTCTTTCCCATATACTATCCCCCCCCCCCAAAAAAAGTTTTACGTTTAGAGAAAGAGTGCTTTTCTTCCTCAAAATTTACTCAAATTAAAAAGCCGAGAAAGATTTTAAACACTATTCTAAAAATACTATTGCTATTCACTTTTCATTCTATGTTACATATCAGTGAACCATATTAATGAAATTCAACTAAAAAGAGTGAAAGAACGTCACTGTTTAAGGAGTTCATTAATCTACCGAAAGACCCTTCAGCTCAGGCCAATCATTTAGGGCAAAGGCTGCGATTGGGACTGAAAAGTTGGGGGGGGGGGGGAGAGAGAGAGAGAGAGAACGACAACTTAAAGTCATCGGACTTAGTGGCAGCAAAAAACAATGAAAAAAGAGATAGAGAGAAGATACAGAAATTTGCTAGGGCTGGTTTTGAGAGCACATGAGTGGTAATTGATGTAAATCTAACAATTTAACTCGCATTTTTCGCAAGATTTTGTTGAATTTTGTGCACAATAACTTTTTCCGAAGAAACACTTAGGCATGAATTAGGTTTAGATTACTTACTCCAAAGTATTTTGAGATGTCACAAACACTTGGTAGTAATTTCATTAAACCAGTAGGTTTAAGTAAAAAAATTGACTTACTAATAGCTAAACAATGAAGAAATAAGCCAAAAGTTACTGCTTGTTCAAAATAATGTTTCGCAAACAGGTACACAAAGTAAAACAAATAATTATGTTCTGAAAACTTTGATGTATCTGCTTTTTTACATAATTTCTAGCTTTGGTTCCTAAATTGGAAAATAAAATTAATAAATAAACCATAAAAAGTGGGGGCGGCGATTGCTCCCTTTTGCCCCCTCCCCCAAATTGCCGCCACTGGCAGAGGGCAATTGGTCTCCCATGGCTTTGAGAGATTTATGTATTTACATATAAATGAACGTGGTTTTGGTTGTTTTCCAGTGCAATTTGAATTGAGTATACATTCTTTGACACCCCCCTCAGAAAAGTTGGAATGGTGGTCCTGCTTCAGTTGCAGACACAGTCACACATTTTACTAGATTGGTTCAAAAACGTGTGTCACAGATTTCTGAATTCAGTGTCACAGTCACAGTGTGACACAGATTTATGAAACTAGTTGTAAGATTTTATTCTCCTCATTAAAGTTTAGAAGTTTCATTGGATCTTTTTCAGACCGGAATGCTGTTTGTGGAAGCTCGTCACGTGTACAATAGCTTCAACCAAGCTGTCTGGGTCTACAAAGTCTGAAGGATATTCAGACACAAGATCGGTTGGTTCAACTTTCAAATTAATTTCTAAGAGTAACGCATACTTATTTGAACAATACTTTTATCGAACATTCTTTGCTGGAATCTGTATAATAATTAAGCTAAAAATAAATACTGTATACCCAGTTCCAGGCCCGAATCTATAAAGTTTGGGCCCCCTGCTATAAAATCTGTAGGGCCACTCTCCAGAGTCCAGCAAAGTATATTTACAGCGTTAATGAGTTTTGGTGCTAGTTTTTTAAAAATTTCTTTGGCCATTGGGCCTTTTAAAGACCTCCCCCTCCTCTCTGCGGGGTCTACGGGTACGCAGATCCGGGCCTGCCCAGTTTAACGCATAAACATGTTTTAGAACTCAGTTTCTAGTTTTAAATTCATTTCTAGGGCTAATATTTTTAAATAAAAATAAATAAATTCTGTCCATGGGGTCCCGGCTCCCTCTACCCCCCAGGCCCAAGCCGTGGAACCGTTTTTTTTTTTTTTTTTTTTTTTTTTTTTTTTTTTTTTTTTTTTTTTTTTTTTTTGTGGGGGCCATTATAAATGAAATTCAAGTTTTGAAGTAATTAAAACTAATGATGGATAAAATAATGCTCTGACGTGCATTTTGAGCAGGAACTAACCAATGTTGGAATTTTCTTCCTCGTCAAACAGCTTGTAATATGGGGCATAGGCGTCTTTTTCGTTCTAAGTCAGGAGTCCAATTAAGAGTAAGTTTAAAGTTAATCTTTCTGTACCTAGATGTCGCCACCAGCGGGAAAAAGGAGAACACGTTCATTTTTGGTCGATCTAAAATGAGAGTGTGAAAATAATGAAATGCATGCAATCGGGAGAACGGGTGAACGGGGGATTAAAATGGGGGGAAAAAAGTGAGAAGTTAATTTGCAAACTGACGTTTTGTCGGACTTTAGTCGGAAGTCTTAAAGCAATTGGAAATTGGACTGGGAGTTAGACAATGTCCTATGTCATAAAAATGTGCTTTATTTTTGATTCGGAACGTCCATTTTCCTACGTATTTACCATTTTTGAGTTGAGAAGTTTAAAAAAAAAATTTTTTTTTTTCGAAGAAGCAATTTTAGTGACCGGAGAAAGCGATTTTTTTTTCAAGAAGTCGAAATACAAATGCTTAAAATTTTTGATAATAGTTTTGTGGCTAATGCCATTTAAATGCTTCCTTACAACCCATTGCGTCTTAATGATTCATTATATTCCTTTACAGTTTTTGGTCCGCGCATAAGCCGTAAGGTTTTGTGAAATTAACCAAAAATCGACTTTTTTTTGCACATTGCAAAATTTTGTCTTTTAATGTCCAGTTATAATTTTTTCACAATAAATGTGAACTATTCAGTTCTTTGTTGCAAATGCAATTACATTTCATTACGTTAACATCCCAGAACCCACCACAAGGAGGTGACCAAATATTTGTGTTCCATCCAGTCCTTCCCATCCATCCAGTCACGTTATTTACCCATTTACAATTACTACATGTTTTAAAGTTTCTACTTTTGAATAATTTTGAAGTTGGACTTATGACCCAGTATTTTGATGATCGCAAGTATAAAATTTTTCATATAAATCCATATTTTTCCTCGTCCCTAAATACTAATCTACCGACTCACTTTACTAACTAGTTTTATAACTCTTTCAACAGCCTAAGTGGTTATAAGGGGGAAACAGTTTAGGAGGCTGAAATTTTAGTGTTTTTCATTTTTTTTTTTTTTTTTACAGACAAAGAATGATTAGAGTTTCTTTAAACTAGGAGGATATTTTATTCATCTTTTGAAGTACACCTTGTAACTTTTTCAAGTCATTTCCACCAGAAATAGTGGAGTTACAAGCTGCTGTCCATTCAACAATATGGACAACAAAATTTTTATAACCGAAAAAAAAAGAAAAAACAAGAATTTTGCCAAAATTTTTATGTATTTGCATGAAATGAAGTAAACATCATCCATATTTCAATTTTTAAAGTTAATTTAGCGCCACTAATGTCCATTTTCTCTCTACCCATCATCGAAAACATTTAAAAAAACTTGAACAAATTTTCTGAAAACATCAAAATCAAGCATTTTTCTGAAATTTCAAATCGTTTGCGATAGGTAAAGAAGTTTTGCAAAACATTTTCAAATTTTTTGTGCGCACTTTTTGCCACCAATGCATCTTTTATGCTCTACGTATCAACAAAAATAATTTAAATTTTTTTTGCACAAATTTTGCGAAAAACGTCAAAAATTACCATTTTTTCTGAAACTTCAAATCGTTTGCGGCAGATCAAGAAATTGCGCAAAAAATTTCAAATCTTTTGTGTGCACTATGTACCACCAATGGCACATTTTCCGCCCTACCCATCATCGAAAAAAAAAAAAAAAGTCTTTCGGCCCACCCTCTGTCCATGGCGGGTCGCCATCAGAGCTCGTTGCTGGTGGGCATTACCATTGCCACAATTTTTATCTGTAATCATCAGAATTTTTCTTTCTCATTAACAACATATTTCCTAAGAAAATGAATCTGTAGTTAAAAAAAAGGTTGACAATTGCATTTTTTTGAGGTGTTTGATTGCAATTTCATGTTTTTAATGATTTATTTCACATTTCTTGCATTATTTTTTTGTAAAATATATAATCCGAGAATTAGGTTCATATTGAGTATAATTGAATAAAGAATTTGCTCATAAATTTTCAGAACGATTGGCCAATCACTCTTTGAGCTAGAATGCCCACCAGCTGAAAAAAAAAAAGTTGTTTCGAGAAAAACGCGTTAGGAAAAAAACTACTGTGAACGTTTTTAAGTCTCCACATCAGTCACAAAATGCTCATAGCCTCGGAACTAATCGTAAATTTTCACTTAAATCTTGGTAACGTATTCTTGAATAGTTTTACTAACAGTTTATGACATAGAAAACAGTTAATTTTTTGTACTGGTTTCCCTCCTCAAGAGTGGCATTTATTGATTATTGATAAAGCTTCGACGGTTTTAGAAAAAAGCCAACTTTTATCAACTTTGCAAGAACTCAATCAGAAGAGACGAAAGCATTAAAAACTGACTTAAAAGTGAGTAAAAGAACTTAATGGATATTGTGAATGTAATACAGATAGGAAATGTGACCCTGATCGTATTGTCGGTGTCGAAAATCCATGACATTTCACTCATGAGCAGGGGCAGATTGGGTCCCTCCAAGAGGGACCTTAACTACAATAGGACGAAAAGAAACAAAACGAAGGCAGTCAGGTTTAAGGGCGCATAATAATAATAATAATAATAATATAATAATAATAATAATAATAATAATAATAATAATAATAACAATAATAATAAGGAATAGGGAAAGCAAAAAACGAAGGAGCACAGGCTTGAGGGGCAAAAAAAAATAATAAAAATAATAATAATAATAAAAAGGAATAGGGAGTATAAAAAAAAGAAGGAGCACAGGCTTGAGAGCGGAGAAAAAAAAAAAAAAAAAAGCCGCACGAAACTGTGATAGTTGGGTTTTTTGTTTTCTACAAATGGGTAGTTTAGCAATCTCAATCGGTTTAGGTATCGCAATCATAATTGCGAAAAATATAATTTGAATTAAAGATGTAAAACTCAGATTAATGCCAAGAGCGGAAGACTGAATTTTGTGTATTAGAATCTGGATGACCAGAGGGAATTGTGTGAAATCGAGAGGTTCCGGTAAAAAAGGAATCAATTCCGAGGGACTTAAACGAGGACGAAGAGTAGGAAGAGTACCCGCGCGTGGAGGCTGGGGAACCCCCCCCCCCCCCAAAAAAAAAAAAAAAAAAAAAAACAGGATCCCATTCTACAACCAAGTGAAAACAATTGGCAATCGTAATTGTTCAAAAAAAAAAAAAAAAACATGTACTAATAATATATGAATTTTTTTTTACTTGAATTTTGTGATTAATTTTCATTGTTTTCTATGATTTTGTATCAATGTTTATCATTTATGATTATTATATCAGAACAAATACTTATCTTGTTCTAAATATTTAATTTTTTTTTGTAACAGTTCCTTAAGTACAGTTTTATTTACATATTTATCAATTCATTTATATTGTTTTGTATAAAAAAGGAAAAAAAATGATAAGTAAGTAGTACTACCAACGTCATAAGTTTTATCTCAGAGTTAATAATTGCACTAACTACTTCTCTAATCAAACTGAGTTTACGTTCAGACCAGGGGTTTGGACTAGGGGACGGAAATTTTGGGCCCGTCGCAAATGACTTTTACGGGCCCCTCCATATTGTTTACCCTACATATATTTCACCCCTCATTTAAAAAATCTCGGGTCCCTTCAGGCTCGTGCCCGGTCCAACAGGTGTCCCTTATGCCCCCCCCCCCCCCGTGCACACTCCTGTTTAGATATTGTTAAAAGTTTTCTTTTCTTATTTGAAACTTTTTTTTTTTTTTTGAGCAATCACGATTGTTTATTGCTTTTATTTGACTGTTTTGATGTCATATGATTTTATTTTCCCACCAGCACCCTCTGCAGAATCATCGTCGACGCGGTCGCCTCACGATGTTGCTCCTCTAGTGAAAACCGTCTCCAGGTTGCGTCAATATCCTACACTTACACGCATACATACACTCACGTACACACAAGCACATACACATACATATGCTTACAAACATACACAAACACATATAGAAACATACACACGCACTACACACAACTACCCACACACTCATGCCTGCACACAGACACAAACACATATGCCTACACCACGCATACTTATCCCCCCCCCCCCCACACAAACACTCATACACACAACTACCCTCCCACTCATATACCTGCATACAGACACAAACACATGCCTAAACACACATACACATACCCCTGCACACAATCACACATACCTCCCACACACACATAAACACACACGCCTATATACACACACACTCGTGATTGCAAAAAACATAATTTGAATTCAAGAGGTCAAAATTCAAATTAATTTTTCTTTTTTTTTCAAATTAATTTAAATGTCAACAAAGCAATTATATACTCCGTTAAATAAAATTAAAAAAAAGAGGAAGAAGAAAGAACAGAAAAAGTAACTTTGCCCCCTTAAGCTTAAGTATTGTTGCACATTAAAAAAAAACTTTGAGCAGCTAAATGCTTTTGCTGGGGAGTACGCATATTTAATGAGACAAAAAAGGGGTACATGGGTAGAAAAAGACTAAGAACCCATGTTGCAAAACATTGAACGACTGATCTACATTATTGAACCATCACAACCAGAAAATTTGATGTTTGTCAGCTCACATCACGGCATTTGTGCGATTAAATATCATAATCCTCCCCCCTTCCCCCCCATATCTCAGCAATTTGTAATTCCAATCCAGCCCTAATCACAATTAGTTCGCAGTTACGATGTTCTACGCATTCCCAAACACAATGGAAGCGTCGCCATAGTTGTAGGCGAATCAAGCAAAAACCCTTGGGTATCATGTTCATCTGAATGCTTATTTAATCCTCTGAATCTTCCGACGTGACTGCATCTTCAAACTCATTACTATTATCTCAAGGAGGTACGTGGTAGTTTATAACTGCCATCGTGGATATAATTTCCGAAAATGGATTAGACTAGAATTTTGAGCACAGGAAAATATTTGATTGCTGTTGTTTCTTGTTGCAATTACTGATTGTGTTTTCCTTCTTTTTCATTGGAAGAGATTATGCATGCAGTGAGAGAGAGAGAGAGATTTTTCTTAATAAAATTTAGAATGAAATCCAACATTGGAAGGAAAGGGGATGATCCGGGTCCGGACCTCGCTCTTGAAGTTCGAAATGGAATTCCTATAATGAAGATGGAAGGCTTTTGCTTTAAAAGATGTTTATTAACTTCTAATTATATTGGTGCATGTTTGTATGGCTGCCTATTGCAAAGTTAATAGCGAACTATGAATGCTTCTATTTAGATCTCCTGCGCACTCCCCTCTTTTAAGGAATTATACTTGCTACCCCTCTGAAATCTAGTGCGTGGTTATCGTACGCTGGCGTACATTATAAGTTTTATTTATTTATTTAGAAACTAAACAACTTCACATATATAGAGGACTGCGTGAGCGCCTTGCCTCCGGACACACAGGAAAGATTTACAACCCAAGAGAAGGAAATAACACCCAGGGCACCGGCGGGAATCGAGCCCACGATCTCCGGCTTAGAAGACGAAGCTTCTACCATAGAGGCACGGAGGGTCCCAATATTATAAGTTAGAAGTTAAATATATTTGTCCCTTAACCAGTCTTAAAGAGTTGAGCAATCACGGTACTTCCGATGCCTAAAACATTTTTTCGTGATCGTGATGCTTGGATTTTGTATTCTACACTTGCTCGAGTAAAAAAAAAAAAATCGTATGTATAATATTTAAAATCACGATAAAAAGAATTCCAGTTGGATATAATTTTCTTCGGGTAGAATGTTAGGTAAAAGAAAATACGTCCTATGTCTCTTGCGAGAGTGAATGATTTGAACTACCATGGATGGGTGGCGTACGTTTAGAGATCCAACTGTATGTCCCTCACCCCTTGACCATGTGGTTCTTTTTGGACTTGTGGTAAAGCACTATACTCAAATTCCAAAGGCCCGTGAGTCAAAACTCACCACTGACATACCACGGATTCAGCACGCTACGGCGAGTGCACCCACAGGACTTTTTTTTATATATACAGGACTTTTATATATACAGGACTTATATATACAGGACTGTATACAGGATTTTTTTTTTTACTTCCTTTTACAAAAAAGGAAATTTTGTAATCGCGAAAAAATTTTCACTCAAAAATCGGCCTTAATTTCCATTTTGCTCACCCCCGAATGAATGTTGAGTTTTTTTTTCGACCCGACCATACGTGGATATATGCCTAGGAACGTACAGACACCCGAAATATCCATTTTAACGATCCCCGAGTTAATTACGAGTTTTCTCGTGACGTCCGTATGTACGTATGTGCGTATGCACGGAATTGCGTATGCGTGTATGTACGTATGTGCGTATGTATCTCGCATAACTCAAGAACGGTAAGTCCTAGAATGTTGAAATTTGGTACGTAGAGTCATAGTGGGGTCTAGTTGTGCACCTTCCCTTTTGGTTGCATTCATGTGTTCCTAAGGGGTATTTTACACCTTTTTGGGGGGAAATCATTGTTAATTTCAATGCTAACTCAAGTGGTGTTATAATTTATCAAACACTTAGCGATATATCGCCAAGTTTTTGGTCGCCAACTTGGCGAAAAATGGGGCGATTTTTTAAAAAAAATTTTAAATATGATTTTAATGCGGCCAATGTTGGTGATATTTAAAGAGTTAACCACTGAATCACATTAAAATTGCCAATAATGGTTAAATAAATCTGTGTAAAGCGTTTTATTGCTTCGGTTCGCAAGAAACTAGGGGTGAAAATGTTTAGTGCTTCCTTTTTTACTCCAAGGCGCTATTATCATTAAATTGGCGTAAAAGGGAGTCAAGTGATGCACACATCAGCTCGTTTTTTTAGAGAGAGAGAAAAGAGACGTTTTTTTTATTTTTTATTTTGAAAAATAGCTGAAACTAACACCAATAAAATGAATCATTTATTCAAAAAATTTCATTCCGATGTTTTTTTTTCACCCACACACTATCGTAAATTCCTTCTCAAGAACACATGTTGCACATTAGTGAATATTTTAGGCATCGAAAATACCGTGGTTGTTCAAGAATAAGTAACGTCTTCTTTGTACAATTTCCGTTATCAATGCAGATAAACAGATATTTTGCCCTCTCCCCCTTCCGTCTAGAAAACACATTCAAAAATGCCAAAATGCATTTCTATACACACCTATTTATTGACTTAGGTCTAAAAATCTAAACATACCAGCGGTACCCGCACAGCTTTGCCCGTAGTAGAAAATTAAAAAGTAATTTGATTCGCCTGTATATCTACAAATAATAATTAATGAATATCTCGCCAATATGCTCTGTTCATTTCTTCGTCCACGTTATGATAATTTGCTTGGTAAAATGTCCCTAAAATTAGAATAAAAACAGAAATAAATCGAATTTTTGAAAAATCGCTTCGAGGTGCTCATCCTTATACTATGAACTAATTTTGTGCCAAATTTCATGAAAATCGGCCGAACGGTCTAGGCGCTTTGCGCGCAATAGACATCCAAAGATCCAGACTTTCAGCTTTATTACAGTGAAACCTGTGTAAGTTGACCACTTGTGGTGCACCACTTAAGTGATCAGCTTAAACAGGTGGTCAACTTAAAGAGGTTGATTTATATGACATGGGACTAAATCTTCACCTAAAAAAAACGGTCAACTTAGGCAGGTGGTCAACTTACAAGAGTAGTCAACTTTGCAGGTTTTACTATATTAGTAAAGAAGATAAACTAAAACAGCTTTATTCATACCTTTTTTACATTTCCTGTCATACTGTTCTTTGAAAAAGGCAAAACTCGCATTGCTCAGTTGTATCCGGTAAAGTTTACTGCCAAGTGAAATCGTTTTCAGTGTCAACATATGCATTGTTATCGCTATGTAAAGAGGTGCGGCGCACAGAAAAAAAAAATTTCATAATGCATAGAGTTATTAGATTCTCCATAACCTTCATTGGGCAAGAGTCATTCGAGACGTTCCAAGCTGCCCTTGAAAGGTCGCCACTGCCCGGCACAAGAGACGCGAAATGACCAATTCGAAATCAAAAGTGTTACGCGCCAATGGATGCAACGGAAGGAAACAATAATTATAAACAAACGACATAATCGAAATTTCACTACGTCCGGTTTATGAGAAACTAATATTTTTAAAATAAGAAACGCCGGACGTTGGGTGTCATTAAATACAAAAACAAAACGTGACCGCCACCTTGAAATGGCAAAGAATGGAAAATTGTCGTCTGCCGAATTTCTTAACGCTATATTGTTAAAACGCTGTCGTAACTGTGACCATGCCGAATGGTAACGAGTTCCAAATTCGGATTTGTTTCCTTTCGCGAAGTGTGGTGGAGAAGAACAAGGACGAAAGCTGATGTTTACGTTTGAGGTGGGCTTTTGGAAGGGTTGCCAGAATGACACGTTAAGGGCAGTTTTGGCAATGCCTTCGATTCCTCGCCAGTTAAATTTAGAAATTTAATTGTTGTTCATAACGATGCGACTTTATACAGATTGCATCAGAACAGAACTTTTCTTTTTGCGTGACAACACGAACTTTGTTGCTTTTGAAATGTAAATTGACACTTTGATTTCAAAAATTGTTTATGGCTTAAGAATTAAAAAACCTAACCTCATTGGATTATGTAATAAGGTAAGATATTTCAGTTATTAAAAAGCACAAGTAATATCCTTTTCCAAAGCACTTACACTGACTCTTGACTTGTACCGTGTTCTAGCGCTAAAATTTCGAAATTGAGCTTTTCTTCTTCTTTTATTTAAATTCTAAAATTCCACTGATGGATAACATTTTAAAAATACTTGTTTCAATTAATTAGGTTGCTATTTATATTAAAAAGTCACTTTCCTGCCCTGGAGTTTAAAAAAAAAAGTAGTCGAAAAATATACAATGTTTTGAATCTCGTTTTACTAAAATACAACTTGTTCTAGACTTCGTAATTTTATATGAAAATGACTTATGCGTTACGCTTTATCTATTTATTATTTTTTTATAACCCATGTGTTACAGACTGAAAATGAGGATTCCTTTTTAACAATAATCATTGATAAACATGACCTGTGACCATTTATCCATTCAGAAAGTACGTCTTCACATTTTTTGCAAGGGGACCTCGAGCTTAAATTTTCGGAAGGCGAAAGGTCACAATTTGTTGAATTAAATTTTGATTTTTTCTGAACAATAAAATATTAGTATATATATCGAAATATATATATCCAGAGAGCTGAAAAAAAATGTAAAATCTTTTAGGAGTCAGGAAGTATTTTTAGGCGCCTGACAATTTATTTCTCAGAGTTTGAGTGATTTAGTGAAACATGTTTTATGAAAGATTCTTATTCTGTAAGAATTACTAAAGTTTTTTTTTTTGAGCAATCACGATTGCTTATTGTTCTCATTTGACTGTTTTTGACGTTCCTTTGATTTTTCCCACCGCCACCCTCCACACCATCACCGTCGACGGGCTCCTCACGATGCTGCACCTCTAGCGAAAGCCGTCTCCAGGTTGCATCCATGTCCTACACACACGCGCATACATACACAACCACACACACACACGCACACATACACACACATACTCAAACACATACACATAGTTACCCACACATTCATGCCTGCACACAGACACAAACACATATGCCTACACAGACATACACATCCCCCCACACACACATTCACACACACAACTACCCACACACTTATGCCAGCACACAGACACAAACACACATGCCTACACACACATACACATAACCCCTACACACAAACACATACCCCCACACAAACACACACACACTCGTGATTGCGAAAAACATAATTTGAATTCAAGGTGTCAAAATTCAAATTAATTTTTTTTTTCATTTATTTTTTTTTTTTTTTGGTCGCTTGGGTGACCTAACGCCTAGGATTTGTCAGTATCAACATACATCTTAATGAGGAGAGCTATTACATTGGGCACTATATCGTTAAAAAAAAAGAAAAAAAAACAATATTGTAATACTGCATCGAGATTTGCCAAATTTTCTGACACAGTTTGCCGAAAGGGGTCGTTTCCAAAATTTTTAAAGTATTTTTTTTCTGAAAGAGCATGCTTAAAAACATAGGATCTGACCATTTTTTAAATAATTTATTTAAGTTTAACATTAAAAAAAAATTACTTAAATCGTTGCGCTTTCATTGTTTACACTTCTGTCGTGTGACATCACAAATGATGAAATGCCATTCAATGTTGCCATTCACAGAACAAAATATTTAATTCGCATCTTTACTCACGTGTATTGGCAACGATAGGGTTGATAGCAAGCGTAGAGTGCAATTTTAATTCGCTGCTTGATTATCATAACGTGGAAACGTTGTAGAAAGATGCGCCAAAGTGCATCATTTGATATGTCAAAAAGACCACGCCTTGTTTGAAAAATCGGACATTTAAAAAAATTAATTAAAAAAAACTGTTGGGAAAATGAAAGTATCTTCTGGGTTCATGTAATTTTTTTTGCTCATTCTATGCATTTCAATGACTAAAAGTATTACTTTTGACTGAAGGAAACCACCCCATTAGGAAGTTATTTTGAGAGGTCACAGCAACCTCCCCTGACTTCCCATCGGGACGCTCTTCATTTTTTTTTATGCGATTAGAATATCATAGAACATGGTGTTCCCGAACTTTTTCGTTTCGTGGCATCCTTTGAAAAATTAGCATTGTCTGACGGTACCCCACCCTAGCTTATCTCTGTTACAATACATACATTGATAAAATGAACATCTCGCTGCAACCCTTGCCTGTACCTGTAGCATTCCAGGATGCCGGGGCAACCACTTTGAGAACTCCTGTCATACAAGAGTGAATACTAAACTGCACGTCCCGGCTAGCAATGAAGGCTTCACAGGGGCGCCACGAAACTCAGAAATAATTAGAAGCTTGTTAGTTATGAAACATTTGCAATGTTTCGCGACTTCCCTGCTTTTTAAAGAAGGATGATGCAGTTCAGGTACACCAGGGCGGTCATTCCAAGCTCGTCAGCTTGCGAGATCGAGATTCTCGCTCACGTGATCGGTTGTGACGTAGAAATGTCGCAAAGTAGCATTCTAATCTACTAGAATTTAGCTTGCGGCTAGGTTCGAGTAAATTAGAAAACTACTTTGTGACATTTTTACATCACAACCGATCACGTGAGCGAGAATCTCGATCTCGAAAGCTGACGAGCTTGGAATGATCGCCCAGTTTTATTTAGCTTTGTTTGTTATTTATAACTAGAAAATTGCCGGTCAATGTACGACGGGTGAGCATTGCTTCTACATTTGAACGAAGCCATTGCTTGTGTTGGTGATATTTTAACTGTTGAAATTTAACCCATGCTCCAGTTGATTAACCCTAAACTCCAGTTGATACCGTTCACTGTCGACCACTTTTTCGGTTCTTCATTCTCATAAAACTACGGTTTTACCAGTAAAACAGTTAGGTTACCTCATCCAGTTCAGCCTTGTCAAAATAAAGCATTTCCCTGCGTGTCAAAAATATTATCAAATTATCATGCTATGGCACGATTTTCATTGTTGGTGATGTTAAGAGCGTAACTCGATCAGTGTAGAGCCGCTATATAGATAAGGCCGACGCATCAGCTGAAGTTTAGCCATTTTGGATCGGATTCTTCATTGTTGCACTGCTTGGGTTACCACAGCAAAATTTCGGATTTCGCCAAATTTGCAGAAAGTAATATTTTATTTTATAAACAATTCACGTGCCGCTAATGATTGCTTACAGTGAACACTCACCAACGCGATAACTCAGCAGGAAAGACAACCACACAAACACGCGCTCCGATCCAAAACGGGTTATCTTAAGCTGATGCGTCGGCTCGTATATATATAGGGGCCTTAGATCAGTGAATTGGCTACTTTTTTTATGAGGATGAAACATACTCGTACTTTTACTCAGGAAAGAGCCTGTGGGAAAATCTTAATTTTAAAACGAAACCAAGATTGCAAAGAAATAGGAAACCACTTCGGTGAGCAAATGTACAAATTATTTCGTTTCCATCAATATTCTAGTAAGAAAAGAAAAAAAAATAGTTTGCGCAGTAAATAAATACGAAGTGAATAAATTAGCACATAGCATCACCTTTTTCAACATCCTCAAAAAATCGAAACAAATGTTGTTACCTTTTCAGAAAGTATAAAAAGTTTCTGAGTCATTTAAAACAAACTGCTACAAAATATCCCAATTATGAAGTTCAAGCGTGAATTAAAGGAAGTAAATTACGAAGTAACACAATAAAACTAATAGTGGGGATGAAACGATTCGCTGCTGTTTGTTATATTTCTAGCCGTGTAAATGGCTTTTTCGATGTCGGATGTTTTTAAAATAAAATTAAGAAATTTAAATAATGGTTGCTTGAAACCGTAGTCATGCATTCTATTTTTAGACACTAGGTTGAGCATTCTGTTAACATCCGACTTAGAATTTACAGGGAGCTGTTACTCGAAACTAGTCCACTGCGCACAGATCTCTTACTTCACTTGCTTCGGCTTCGTTTATTTTTCACTAGTGGTACCAGCACGGCTTTGCCCGTAGTAGAAAATTAAGAGGTCATTTGGTTCGCCTGTTTACAAGTAATGGATGATGAATTTCTCGCCAATTCGCTATGTTAATTCATTGCTCGCGCATGTTACGGTAATTTGCGCGTCCACGTCATGATAATTTGCTCGTCCTTGTTATGGTGATTTACTCTTCCATGTTATGATAATTTGCTCGGTAAAATATTCTTAAAATTGGAATACAAAAAGAACAAAATCGAATTTTCGAAAAATCGCTTCGAAGTGCACACCCCCATTCTACAAACTAATTTTTTGCCAGATTTCATAGAAATCTGCCGAACGGTCTAGGCGCGTTGCGCGTCACAGTCATCGAGACATCCATATAGATATCCGGACAGAGATCCGGACTTTCAGCTTTATTATTAGTAAAGAAAGATAATGTTAACAAATGATATCAGTGAATTGAGGGCGGAGGAGGGAGGAGTGATTCGTGATCTTATGAGTTTGTAACAAGGGGTAGGAAGGGGGTTACAAGGAGCATGGCATCACACATTTTGACAGAAGCATTTTTTTCTTTGTGTAATTTAGCCTGACATGTAACAACGGGAGGGAAGGGGGTCAGGTGAAGTGTGACATTTTATGACACAGGGGAGAAATAGGATAAAATATGTTGAAAAAAAGCGCGACATCATTTATATATGGACAACCCCTAACATGTATTACATAGAAATCTAAGAAAAATTTAATCAGCGACTTTAAAAACATAAATTTAGGGACAATGTGTGTGTGTGTGTTTTCCGGGAGGGGGGATAATAAAATATCTTTTTGTTAAACGTGCCCCCCCCCCTGTACTGCAGGGTCCATTACCAGAACACCCGCGTAACCCCTTCCTGTTTTGTCAAACTTAATAAAATACTTATTTACAATGAGTTTTAATCTAGCCCCAGTCCTTTGCCCGCTTGAGCCCTATTGCTCTAAATCCCCTTATGGGAAAAAAGTAAAAAAATTTTACAAAGGAAAGGGAAGAATTTGTGTATAACTTTTTAAGTAATTATTTTAGTGCATTGTCATTCAAATAACACACACACAAAAAAAAAATAATAATTTGAATTTTGACCTCTTGAATTCAAATTATGTTTTTAGCAATCACGAGTGTGTGTGTATGTAGGCGTGTATGTTTATGTGTGTGGGGGGTATGTGTGTTTGTGTGTAGGGGGTATGTGTATTTGTGTGTAGGCTTGTGTGTTTGTGTCTGTGTGCAGGTATGAGTGTGTGGGTAGTTGTGTGTAGGTGTGTGTGTATGTGGTGGTATCTGCATGTATGCGTGTGTGTATGTGTTTCAGTGTGTGTAGGTGTCTGCGTGTATGTGTTTGTGTATGTGTGTGTAGGTTAGGTGTATGTATGTGTTTGTGTGTGTACGTGCGTGTATGCATGCGTGTAAGTGTAGGATATTGACGCAACCTCGAGAAGGTTTTCGCTAGAGGAGCAGCATCGTGAGGAGCCAGTCGACGGTGATGCTGCAGAAGGTGCTGGTGGGAAAATAAAATGATAGCACATCAAACAGTCAAATAAAAGCAATAAGCAATCGTGATTGCTCAAAAAAAAAAAAAACGTTTTCTCTCAGATTGGTGATTTTTAACCTTGCACGCAATGTTGGAGAAAAACTTCAAGAGACCATGGCTGTATTTAAGTTCCCAAAGTTAGTCCAAATCATCCCTCAGGGGTCGGCTTGGGTCTGCAAAGAGTCCTTGTCAACGAAACAAGAAATTCGGGCGCTAGAGACGCAAATAAAGGTCCATGAACCTGGATGCCATTTAAGCAAGTTGTCGTAAAACTTAGTCATTCTAAGTGCTGAAGTGCATCTAACACAATTCTTATGCATTTAATAAGAATACACTATTTTACATGACAGTAAAATGTACTCCGTCAAAATGTCTTTAAATTTTTTTTTTAAGGTTGTTGAAAATACAGCTTTTTCTCTCTCTCACACACTGTCTCTTTGTAGAAAAAACAATCTTCAGTTTTGGTTATTATTATTTTTTCATCTTGTTTATTTTTTGCATTGAAAAAGGCGTTCCCTGTAACGCCGAAACACGTGTCTGCTGTAATTTACAAATTTGTGCTTCTTCTAACGTTGTTCTGTCTTACTTTACTGTTCAGCACAAAGGTATTTATTTATCTTATTACCATCTTGTTTTAAAACGCTTGACCGTTAATATGACATTACCTCACTGATTTCGGAATTAGACTTGGCTAGAGGGGTTCACAAAAAATAGAAAACATAACCCCAAGAGATGCACTGAATAGAAATGTTTGCGAATCTCTGGATTGTATTGATGTAAATACATAGATATTTGTTGATAGAGAAATCAAGTTATTTTCATTTGGATTGAACTATATGTTTTACGCTGCCCCCAAATTTAAGTAGTCGCTGAAGGATACTGCTGCTGTTGCTGTTGTTACTTATGCCACTCGGGAACCCGAGCCCGAGTAGCGGAGCTATTCGATTTAAGGCAGAAAGATACGACTTCCGTTTAATCGTGCACCAACTTAGGTGGAAGTCCGATTTGGCTCAGACAACACGATAGATGGCAGCACCATGTATGGATATATGATATCGATGGATAGCTAGTTCGATAATTTAGAACCAAACCAGAAGCCGAATAACTTCTGGCTTAGGACCCCCAAAGGTATCGTTTCACTTGGAGGACTTTGTGACCACGAGCATATTTAACGTGCCCCAGTCACACTTAATGAAGACGATGGATCTTAGATCCGGCTAGGACCGAACCAGGGACCTTCTGGTCACAAGTCCGACGCCTTACCGATCAGGCCACCACGGCCTGAATATTGCTTAATATTGTAGCATAAGAGTCATCAAGTTTGGCCTGTCTGCGGTAATACGTGCAATCAAAATATTTTACTACTTCATTGCGTCGAATAAACTAGGGATACTAAATTAAGTTTGAGCCCAGTGTCGTGAAAAGTCCTAGTCAGGCACTAGATGTTGGTATGCGCTAGATGTCACATGTAGTTCGTGGGTTATAGGCTGAGTGAAACTGCTTTCAAGCTTCGGAGAGTATCCATTCCACTGCATTCCGATTTATAAGAGCACGGTTTAATAAAGACAAAGGGCAACGTCGCATCTGGTGACCTCTAAACTGAGCATCGAGAATAGGTATGGCAAGCAATCATCGGTTATCTCGGCAGAAGAAGAAAAATGTTCTCTTTGTCGTTTGATGGCGTAACGGTAGTTAGGGATTTCTCAACCGTTGTTATCAATTGTCCGTTTTCCGCATCAACAGGTGCTTTCTCCGGGATGTGAGATGGCTCACAAAGGTAGCCCGATAGTGGAGAAAGTCGAAAGCGACCCGACTTGGTGCCTTTTGATTTGTGGAAAGTCCAGCTCCACGTTCGCTGTCAAGATAGCGGTTTTGATTTCAATCGAAAGGTCAGTTTGGGGAGCAAATCAATGGCAGGGAATGTTTCGTTTAAACTTTCTCAAATAGCTGCTTTGAATGAGAAATTTATCATCCTCTCTTACTCAGGGAGAAGTTCAAACCAACGGTATGTTTTTGATTCCCCGCTTAGGAACGCCTTGAACTTCGTCAGGGAAATTTGCCCAAATATGAAAATTTTGCCGAATCATCAGACAAAATTTGCCGAATAAGGAAATTTTTGAAAGTCCACAGTGACATTCCATCGGGGAGCCCTGTAAAAGGGGGATTGTTTGGATAGTGCTAACATTTGTGCTATTTTTTCAAAATTTTAAGTTTTCGGAATATGGTTATTTTTTTTCATTAAGAACCCCTTTGAATGTCGACTTTGTTTTATAGAACTCTATTTTTCTTCAATGGTACAGTTTGTACGCAAAGTTCCAGAAATAATTTATTTTCAATTAAAATTCCTCTTATGTTTCACAGAAAAATCGATTTGAAAAAAAGTAATTTCAAAATTAACACCAATTCTCTAAAGATCTACCACTCGTTTCAAACAAAATTTTGAAGTTTTTTGAGATGAGTGGTATATATTTTCGCTATGACAAATTTATACTCAATCAAAGTAGATCGCCTGAAGATTGCTAGCCGTAGAAGCAAGGGGGGAGACCTGGGGGAGGGGCATTGCGCAGAGTGCGCCATTGAAATTTTTAGGGGGTTGTTTTGAGGGGTATTATTCTTATTTTTAGGGTGGACTCTGACTTTTGGGGGGAAGGGTCTTTGCGACATTTAGGGGGGTGCCCTTGCTCTTAGAAGGGATGGGCACCCCTGGAAGAAGGATGTCTATTCCAACTCGTCCCAAAAATCCAGTCCCTTGAGAAACGTAAAATCGGCGTTTCACTGTATTACTCTTTCTAAAAATTCCAAGAAAAAGAAATAAAAAGCAGAAATCTCTAAAGGCTAAAGAAACTAAATTAGTTGCTGGAAAAGAATTGAATCTCAAACTGAGGTAATACCCATTGCTAAAGAAATGATGGAAAATGAAAAAACTAAATTCTAACAATGATTCTTCCACCTCTGAAACTGTGTTCCGGAAAATATAAAGTCTGAAGAAAATCACTGTAAAAACAAACTAAAATAAAATTCCACCCATCTAATCCGGATGTAACACTAAAATTGTTTATAAGCATCACCAGTGAAACAATTGCTGGTAAGGTTCATAAAAAATAAAAAAATAAAAAATAAAAAAAACCCTATCCAGAAGAAAACTACATCTTTCATCACACAATAAGACTAAAAATAGAAAAAACTTCTGAAGATTATTATCCGCGATCTAAAACTTAGCACTAATCTTGATTGGATAACTGAAAAATTTGAAGAAAACAAATTTTCTATTATTCAGATATCCCAACTACATAATGGACCTGAAAGGAAAAAAATTAGCACTTCTTCCAATACAATTTAGCTTATAGCAAACCAAATAATTATTTAAAAAACTAGGAGAAATTTCAAATGAAAATTGAATCGCTGAAAACAATCAACAGAATGAAACAATGCTGGAACTGCCAACAATATAATCACTCTTCATTTGGCTGTAACCGCCCCCCCCCCTTCTACTCTGCTTGTCTAATTTGTGCCGGGGAACGCAGAACATCAACATACAGTAATAGTAATTTGAAAAATTTCTAAAATGCATTAATTGTTGTGCTCAACACCCTGCAAATTATTCAAAATGCCCACTTAGAATAGCTATTCTTATTGACAAAAACCAACCACATTCCGAAAACTAAAAATTTTGCAAAAAATAGCACAAATGTCAGCACCATCCAAAGAACAGTTGAGAAATATCCTAATGAAAAATCAGAAAAGTCATTACTGCTTCTGATAATCCCATCTTGCTAACAATTGCAATTGAAACTCTCATACAAGAACTTGGAAAAATGAATGTAAATTAATTTCCTAGTTATTCCGCAATCATTGCTAGGATCTTCTTCTTCTTTCTCTTTTTATGGATTTAATTGTTATTTTCCAATTACTCTAACCCTTAGGCTCAGCTTAGTTATTTAACCACAAACTTCTAAAAAATAACTTAAAACGCTGAAAAGCGGTCTCCACCGGATACAGACGGTCAATCAGAGCGCTTTCCCTCGATTTCTTCCTGCTTATCAGATAATTTGCAGTTTTGAAATTAATTGAGATGTATCATGTCTCGACATTGCTGTAAAATACTTTTAGCACTAAATTCATGCAATTTTTAAAATTAATTAACTGCGTCGCTCGCTTTGCATGATCTACCTCGAAAATGAAAGTTATGTCAAGTGACGCGTGTTCAACAATCACACCTGAACACAAAAAAAAGGTAATATTTTGCGGCAGATTCCGGAAAAATCACCAAAAAGGAAACATTTTAAATCTCCCGACTAAAGGAAAAGCCTCAAAACAAAACCCAGAATTTTATTGTTCTTATTCGAGAAAAAAGATGGCAACATATCTTTCGTCTCAATGATTATCTTCACGCTACAAATTTCATTAAAAAGCAAAAAGCATTGTTACGGAAAGTTGAGATGAAGCACTGAATATTAATTTGAACGGAGGAAGACCTTCGAAAAACAGGGATTTTGTGTCGAAATCTATGTATCATTATTTATAGTTTTTAATTGATATCTCGCTAATTACAATCGGAGGATTATGTTAATTAGTCAAACATAAAGACGGGAAAATTACGAAACCATCGATACCGGGTTCGATGGTCAGTTTGTAGTAAGTAACTCGGACATAGATAGATAGACAGATAGGTACATGCGCTGAGTTTTTAATTATGTAAGTTTATGACAAAAATAATCATCCTGAAGCATTTAAAAATTATTGGCACATGCCTAACTGGTGACCTGATGAGCTAAAATTTGCAAGTTTTGGCAACTTAGTAAACAGGCTTTTTGGATAGAAGTTGCATTCTCAGATTAGGTTCAGCCCTGAGTCTGTGGTGGTATTGAGAATATTCATTTTTTAAACTACACCAGTATTTCATTGAATGGCATCATTTTAAATATCTGAAGCAAGGAAGAATCAAGTACCATTTTAATGAAAAGTCGTATTCTACAGCTGACATAGTTGATGACCATAAACAGTGTTGCCAGATGGTCAAATCCAGATTTCCCCAATTCCCTTCCAACTTTTCCCCAAAAAGCGATGTTTTCTACCAAAATTCCCCAATGCAAAAATTATTTTTCCACTAATATTTTTATAAAATGACTGGACTTCCTCCAATATTTTTGTCTCTTGAAAATTTTTTTCCCCCAAATAGCCAAGTTTTCTTATAAAATTCCCCAACTTTTTTTTTTCTTCACATTTTCGCTTTTTTTTTTTTTTTTTTGTCTTCTTTATCTTTATCTTTACTAATAATAAAAGCTGAAAGTCTCTGTCTGGATATCTCTCTGTCCAGATCTCTTTTTGTCTGTCACGATCTCTAACGCGCATGTAGCGCCAAGACCGTACGGCTGATTTTCATGAAATTTGGCAAAGAATTAGTTTGTAGCATGGGGGTGTGCACCTTTAAGCGATTTTTTGAAAATTTGATTTCGTTCTTTTTCTATTCCAATTTTAAGAACATTATCCCGAGCAAAATTATCATAAGATGGACGAGTAAATTACCAAGTTATCATAACGTGGGCAAGTCATGGTGAGAAATTCATTTTGCATTATTTGTAAATATACAGGGGGACCAAAAGACCTTTTAATTTTCTACTACGGGGAAAACCGTGCGAGTGCCACTAGTCATAAATACAAGCGCCTGTCCCAGAGATAAGAAATAACCAAATATTTTTTTCTACTCGCATTTACTACTCTGCTTCTGTATGTATATTTAAACTATGATTTTTGTATATATTTATCCAAGAACACTCTTCATCACACTTATTTTTACCTGTTTCACGTATCAACTAGTTACGCAGAACATTAATGCGAATTCCATAGCATAATATTTCACATAATGCGAAATGCGAATTCCATAAAAGCTAACCCAACGCTGTTTGATACTATGTTCCCACTACTTCTTGACGCGAATTTAAATACGAAAAAAAAAACTTTTTTCCCGAAATTTTTTTTCCCCAGGTTTTCCCCCCAAGGAAAAATTTTTTCCCCAATAAATTCCCCTCAAAACTCATTTCTCCAAAATTTCCCCAGAGAGCACCAGATTTCCCCAAAATGGGGAAATTTCCCCCAATCTGGCAACACTGGCCATAAATTGACAATAAATGGCCTTTTTATCCACCATTGATATTCTCTCGGACATTCATTCGGAAAACACTCATTAAACACTTCACTCAAACCTTTTTTTTTTTGAGTGATTAATTTGAACGTTTTGAAGGGGGAAAAATGCAAGTTTCGTGGAACCCTTGAGTGATCTTTGTGGAACACTGGAGTTCCGTGGAACCCAATTTAAGAAACGCTGTGTTACATTATGGTAAAACATGAAAAGATCCACCGCTGTAGCCACACGTTAGTTTTCACTAATGCAAAATTATGCTAAACGTGGTGTAACAGAACACCAGTTTACAAAATTTCGGTTTGACCTGAAGTAAGGTTACCAGACTCGAAAATGAAAATCCCTGAGTAATTCGGCGAGAATTCTTGACAGTTCTTGTTTAGTCGGGAGAAAAAATAAAAAGGAAAATGGATTAAAAACAAGCACATCACGCGAAATAAAGTTTTTAATCTATATTTATAAAGCAAAAAATGATAGTACAAAAACAGTTTGCAGTCAATGACCTAATCGCATTTCCACAGCGTGACTTTTTCCACTCTCTTTTTTCTTCTCTCCTCCTTTTTTGCCCGTTTCTGCGCTTCTTTTCTTGGCTGAACTAGAGAAACAATTCATTTCCAATGTTTTTCATATTAAACTGAGTCAAAAGTAGTTTTTTGACAGCAGAAGCAGTCAGCCTGTTCGTCTTTAATCCACTGAGCGCAGTCCCTTCCTCCCCTATGATCAGTGATTTATTTTATTTTTTTCTTCAATGTTTGCATTTCGTGCTGGAATACCTCTCGCATCATTTACATGTGGCCATGCATTTCCAGTCTTACTTTTCGGAAAACATTTTTTCCCCTCGAAATTTTTTTCTTTTTTTGGAAAATCCGAGCCCTTTATAATTTTTCCGGAATCTAGAAATAACATAAATTGTAATTTTTTTTTCTGGATGTAGCCATAGCCCGCTTT